>NW_024512988.1:0-267983 GCF_017590135.1 Pyrgilauda ruficollis | reverse complement strand
CCCGGCCGCGGCCCCGCCCCGCGCTGCCGCCGCCCCGCGCGCGCTGCCTTTTCCCGGGAAGCGCCGCTTCCCGCGGCCCCGGCGCACCCCGCTGTTGCTTCATCACTCGCCAAGCAGCGCCTGAACTTTTCCCCTTTCCAGTAAAAGTGGCCGTGTGCAGGCCCCGCCCCCCGGCCGCGGCCCCGCCCCGCGCTGCCGCCGCCCCGCGCGCGCTGCCTTTTCCCGGGAAGCGCCGCTTCCCGCGGCCCCGGCGCACCCCGCTGTTGCTTCATCACTCGCCAAGCAGCGCCTGAACTTTTCCCCTTTCCAGTAAAAGTGGCCGTGTGGCACTTCCAGCTGGGGACTCTTGACTAATATCGCTGGGTTTTAGGTTTTTTCCCCCCCCCACCCCACCCCGGTCTTCTTTTTTCCGCAGAAGTCGCTGGCTGAGATGCTTCCCCGAGTTCCAGAGATAAGATAAATAATTTACTGGATGGAGATCTCTGATTACTCACTCTATTAGCATTTGGAGCAAAGAGCTCCAGCCACTGGGAGCTGAATTATTCCAGACAAAGCCCATCTGGGCTCCTGCTCCTCAGCAAGACCGAGGAGTTCCTGGCATCCCACACATACTTGTGGGATGAATTGCTTGAAATCGAATGGGGTTTACTGGAAATGCTGGTGAGATCCTATCCCCTTTAGTGTTAAGAAAAAGGATTAAATACAACCAGGATGCACCCCCTAAAGTGGGGTTGGAGCTGCGGCCCAGCCCTTGCAGTGGCCGGGAAGGACTCGCCACCACAGCTGCCGCTTTTAGATTTACCCAGAATGTGACACATCCTCTTTCAGGGGCTGAGCCAACCAAAAACTGGAAAATCTACCTTCCGTTTTACCCAGAAAGTGACATTTTTATTTAGGGAAAAGCGTGGAAAATCTGACGCAGCACCTCCATTCCTCTTTGTTTAAAATATATAATTGTTAAAAAAAAAATTAATGTATTGTTGTTGCAATGCGAGGTGATGCAAGCTGAGAGTGAGGCAGAGGGGCAGGCAGCGCCTTTCTCCTGCCTTATTCCCACCCGACGCCTGGGCACATTTGGGACAACTGGTTCTGCCAGTCGCTGCTCAGCCGTGGGATGAGGTGACTTAGCATTTGGCCCCGAACTCATTATCAAATTCTTTGCCAGGATGATGAAAGGCACCGAAGGGGCTGCCCTGCAAACCTGTTGACAAACAGAGCTCGCCCGGAGCTGCTGGGCTTTCCCGGGGGCTGCCTGTCCCTGACTCCTCGGGAGAAGCAGCTCTGCCCCAACCTGCTCATTAGCGTCGGAGGGAGCAGCGTGCCTTGCAACCGGGATGAGCTGGGGCCGGAATCATCTCGTGCGTAAACCTGCCCGGCTGCTCCTTTGGCCCGGCACTGAGTCAGCGGCCGGCTCTTCCTGCTGGCAGCAGGGGTTGGGTCCCCTTGGATCGGGGAAACCCCTCCTGGCAGTGGGGAGCTCAGGGTTGGGTCCCCTTGGATCGGGGAAACCCCTCCTGGCAGTGGGGAGCTCAGGGCTGGGTCCCTTTGGAGGTGAGGGGAGCTCACTTCTCCATGACCCGGCCACGTGGAGCTGGGAGGCAGCCACACTTCCCGGCCATATCCATCTCTTTCCAGATTAACCCAGCCAGATGCATTCCTGTTCCCAAAATGACCCCAAAGCAGGGCTAGGAGTCACCTTTTCCCCCCAGCCCATTGCACATACTCACCTTTCCCCTGCCAGCCCAGGTAGAGGCCATGGGGATGTGTCAGACATTCAAACTAAAATGAAATAAACCCCATCCTGTTGCTCTCACCCACTTTGCCCTCATCCCTGGGGATCACTTCTTTCCCCAGCCCTCTTCCCCTGGCATGAAAGCCGCCGAGGATGGTGGGTGCAGGAGAGCAGCCACAGCCTGCCCTTGCAGGGGCACGGGGATGTCCCGCGGGTCCTGTCCTGGCCGGGCTGCCCCGTCCATCCTGGAGCGGCCCCAGCTCTTGTGAGCCCTTGGGAGCAGTTTGCAGCCCGGAGGAGACTCCTCAGGGCTTGCAAGGAGGAAAAACCCAACTAGGGCCATGCCCGGGGAGAAACGGGACCCTGGGGTGGCATATGGAGCTGATGGCAGGTCTGGGGGAGAGGAGCTCCCAGCAGACATCAAAAGATCAGTTCTGAGCCCTGCAAACAATCCCGGCAGCTTTCAGGCTCTTCAGCAGCATTCCAGTCTAACCGGGGCTGCCTTGCATGATAATCAGGCTTAATTACTGCTTTATCGCTTGATTGCTGTGCTGGGCCCTTGGAGCTGCAGTGTTGCTTTCGCAGTTTACTTTTTGTATTTCCTCCCCCTCGCCTTCCCCGCCAGCACAATTAGCAAAGAGGTGAAAACGGGGAGGGCCAGGGCGATACCCAGCGGGGAGACAGAGGCTCCCCAGGAGCGCCTGGGGTGAGGGGGTTATAATTCAGGTTGGCACTGATGTCCTGGAACAAACCAGCAAGGTCAATGCCCCGCCGGGAGCGCGGCCCCGCGGGCATCCCCGGCCGAGGCTGCGGCGGGGCCGGGAGGATGCGGGGCCGGAGCGCCGTGACACACCGGGGCTGTGGTTCTCCACCAGCGGCTTTGAGTCATTGCCTGACCTTGGCTGAGTCTGCTCAGCCTCCCCCAGCTCGGGGGAACCGGCTGGCCCAGGGCGTGGGGTGAGGCTCGGCACCGACCTGCGGGTCCCCGGGGGAAGCCCGAACCTTTCCCTGATGGAACGTGGAAAAAGGGATTTGAGGCATCTCAGCAATGCCCATCCCCCATGAGGAGGGCACCAGGCCCTTTGCCCACCTTGGCTTGTCCCAGCCGGGCAGTGGGAGCCCGGAGAGGGGAGGAGAGGGGGGAGCGAGGGTGCTCCCACCCACCCGCAGTGAGCAATCCCTGCGGGCACTGTGTGTGCCACCGCTGGGACACCCCCGTGTGTCACCAGCTGCTCCAAGCCACGCTACAGCCACAGTAAGGTGCTCTGGGGCCTCGCACTTGGAAATGCAATAAGATGTGTGCGCGTTCCTGGTGTGGCCGTGCGGGCGAGGGACATCCCTGCAGGATGAGGCCGAGCCCGGGTGCGCGGTGTCCCCCGAGACAGGGGAGGGCTGGGGTCCCGTGGGTTTGGGTCACGAGTGCTGGGAGCCAGCGAGGCACAGGGCACTGCCTGCGTGCTGCTTTCCCTCCTCTCCTCATCCTCAGGGTGCCCCCAGACCCTTTGGGGACCACAAGGCAGCGGTGACAGCTTGGGGACCCACGGCACATCCTGGGGCTGGAATCACCCGAGCACAGGGAGGAGAAAGGTCCTGGCTGGATCTTTCCTGCTGCAGCTCCCCAAAACACTTTTCAGCCAGCACCCAGTCCCAGGACTTTGGGTGCCAATTCCCACCAGGTGATGGGACCTGAGAGGGGGACAGGAGGTGCTGAGACCCATCCTGTTCCCCGGCAGGAGCAGCCGTGGGGATTTCTGCTTAATAATTGTAATTTTTTTTTTTTTTTTTTTTTTTTTTTTTTTTTTTTTATGTTGGCTTTTTCGCGGGCTTTTTGGGGCGAGGTGTGCGGGGAGGCGGCAGCATGGCTAATCTGCTTTGTGAATAGAGCCTCACGGGGGGCGGCGGAGGGGATCGGGGAGGTGGAAGGAGCCGCATATTTGGGATTCCTTCATCTGGGTGGGCTCCTTCTCCCCAGACTCTCAGGATGTGGGAAATGGAAGATGAAAGGAGCTGCATTTCCAGCCTCTCGGGTTACAATGTCTAAAGCAGAAAAGGGTGGTTGGGGAAAGAAAGAGAGGGGAAAAAAAAAAAAAAAAAAAAAAAAAAGAGAAAAAAAAAAAAAAAGAGCGAGGGGGGAGTGGGATGCTACAGGGAAACCTAGGTTGGGAAATGGCCCGGGTAGGTTGGGGCAGGGAAGGGGGCGGCTGGGGCCGAGCCGCTCGTGTTTCACATCACGTCAGGGCTGAGGAATTTCCTCTGCTCTGGGGGTGCCTCGCAGAGAAAAAGGGGGAGGCTTTAAGGTTAGCTGGGGATGAATAATAGCCAAGAGAGGGATTAGAAGTGTTACCCAGGGGCTGCTGTTTACAAGCAAACCCTCCTGCCGAGAGCAACAGAGCAAAGTGGGATGCATCGGGGTGATGGTGGGGTGATGGATGTGCCACCCACATCCCACATCCCTTCCCCGAGAGCACAGCGGGGGATCCCCCCAGCCCCTGAGAGATTCTGTCCCCAGCATCAGCAGGGTCCCAGCAGCCTGTCCCCTGCACACGTGGCGTGTCCTGGGAAGCCTGGCTTCCCCTCCTGTCCCCCAGGAGGGTTCCCACCCTTCTGTCACCCTGAGCTGCAGACACCGGGATCATCCCTGTGCACAGGCAGGAGAATCCAGGAGAGGATTTGTGTCACCCCCTGGAGAAGGAGCAGGAAGAAGGGATATAAGGAGTGGGGAGGGGGCACAGAGACACAGCCTGGGGGCAGTGCCTGGGCATGGGTCTTGTTCCCTGCTGGGTGAGGGGAGCACACCCTGGGCATCTCCTGGCATCATCCCACCACTCCTGAGCTGGGGCCCAGGTTTTGTCCCAAAACACTTAATTTTCATTTCCCCTTCATTGTTATCCCAGGTGATGCAAGGTCGAGGTGGGGAGGAGTAAAGGGAACATTTCTCCTGTATTGTTCCATATCATCCTGGGACAGGTGGGAAGGGATTGTCACAGGGTGGAAGTGCAGCCTCCAAGCTGGGCCCAGGGAAATTAGGATCCAAGCCAGCTGCCCACCCTGGGGTAATGGCAGAGACACTGGAATGTGCTGTGGGGAACTGGGCTCCACTTCCAGGGGCTGTTCTCCCTGATTTAACCCAGGGAAACTGAGGCACAGGGGGCCCAGGAAGCCCCTGTGAGGCTGGAGTGGGGAAATGGGCTTATTCCACCCCATAAAGGGGATGAAAGAGCAAGGGGAAGACGTGGCTGGAATCAGCTGAGTGCTGTTTGGAGGAGGCTGAGCTGGTGCAGCCGCACTGTTGGCCACTGGTGAGACCCCTGACCGTGCCTGGGGACTCGGACCTGGCCCAGTGACAGCACCAGGGACTGGCACCACTCGGGGGACACAAAATACATCCGTGCCCGAGGCTCGGCCGAGTGCAGCCCCACCTGCCCCGCTTAACAGGTTTCTTCCTGCAGAGCATTTGCACAAGAAAAGCACCTTTTAATGGCTGTAGAACAAATGTCGGTGGCTAACTGCGGACAGGAGGGAGCTGAGCTCTCCTCTTCCCCCTCCACCCTGCCTGTTCCCAGGTACATTCCTGGCATTGCTCCGTCCTGGAGTGCAGGGAGGGCCCTGACCCCCTGAGCATGGGAAAAATGCCTGTCTGCGTGCGGGAAAGGAGGTGCAAACAGTGCGGGGTGAGGAGGTCAGCCGGGAAATCCCTTTCATCTCCTCGCGGGCCTTCGCCGACACGCGGCCGGGAGCGCGTGGGGCGAGCGGGAGAGGGAAAGAGGAGGCTGGGAAAGAGGAGAATGGGAAAGAGGAGGCTGGGGAAGAGGAGAATGGGAAAGAGGAGGCTGGGGAAGAGGAGGCTGGGAAAGAGGAGGCTCCGGCAGCTCCGGCAGGGACGGTGCTGGACCCGAGCTGCAGGAGGCTGAATCGCCACGTGGGGTGGGTGCTGTGGGGATGGGCTGGGCTGGCCAGGTCACAGCGGGACCCCCGGGATGGGCGGTGGCTGTGGCGTTTGTCCCCTTGTGCAGCTCGGCTGTCGCCGGGCCCTGCCACACGCCAGGGCGAGGGGGCAGAGGGGCACCCCCGCAGCCCACAATGCCCGTGGCACACAGGTACCAGCTCTCAGGTCAGCCCAGTTGGTGACAGGGAGGTTCCCGGGTGCAGGTCACTGTCCCAGTGTCACTCCAGAGAGCTCTGAGTGCAGAGGGACTCGGACTGCTGCTGTCCCATCCTGGAGAGATCCCAGTGGAAACCCATCCCCATCTGCACGAGCCGTGACACTGCTGCAAAGGCTGGGCCTGGCTCTGCACGGGGCTGCTGCAGCAGGAAAAAATCTCCTGGCACGAGCACAATAAAAGGCAGGTCTTTCCCTCCCAGTCTGGCAAAAACCTTCTGAGTGCAGGAGAAGGGGGAGACCCTGAGGAGCCCGGGAGATCCCGGGGCCACCCCGTCCTCTGCCACAGACCTGCTGCATTCCATCCCTCCTCTCTATCTCTGTATCCCACCTGGACAATTATAAACCTCTCCCTGCGGTTTGAACTCTGCCATCTCCCTCCCGGCAGCTCCCCCCACCGCGGGCCATCGTCGTCATCGCTGTCACCTGCCCTTGTTGGCCAAAGGAGGAGTCGCAGCGCAGCCCAGCCCCGTGCGTGCCGAGCCGGATCCAGCCTGGCTTCCAGGAATCGGGGCTGTGCCGGGCGGCCGTGCATGACAGCTGGTGCCTTGGGTGGCATCCGCTTGTCCTGCTGTGCTCAGCTCCCCATCCACCCTTTTCCTAAAGCACCCACTGCTCTGTGGGACTCACCTCTCCCCAGGGGTTCCCACTGCCTTTCCCCAGTGTGGGACGAGGGCTTCTCCTGCCTGCACAAAGCAGATGGTAAAACACAGGCTAACAAGATCAGAGATTAATCTGCACTTTGCTTCCAAATCGCATAATCGTGTAATTATTCCCAGTATCGGGGAGGAGCAGGCTCCAGGCTCCTGCTTCCTCCTGGGCCGCTTTGCATGGCAGGAAGGTGTCAGGGGTGGGATCCGGGGTTATCCACCTTGCGCTGGGGCAGCCCTGCAGGAAACACATCCCAGAGCACCTTTCCACAGGAGCAAACCCAGCCAGTGACTCCCAGTTCCTACCAGTAAGGGTCCCTGGGGTGGAACTGGGCTACTGCTGATGTGATGCTGCTCTGCACCCTGCACAGGAGTCAGGTGCCACCAGCACCATCCACTGCTGCCCCAGCACCATCTCTTGCTTTTGTGGGAGAGGAAACGGGGGAAAATCCTGCATTTAGGGCAGCACGTGTGGCCACTGGCTCTGAATTCCTGGGTGGCCATGGCAGGGCCCCATTATCAGCAGGCCTGGGCTGTTTGCTGGAAAAGGGCGGCAGTGGGGCCGGGTGACCCCACACTTCCTTCCTTTCCTGGAAGCCGCTCGCTGCGGCGTGACGCCCGCGCTCTGATAACCAGCTGCTTTCACAACGCGGGCACAGCGCTGGGGCTGGGCTCATCCCTGCTCTGCCGCCATCCTTCCCGCCCAGCTTCCATGCCCTGCCTTCCCTGCCTCAGTTTCCCCCCTTTCCAAGGTGGGAACAGAGCCTTGAGTACTGCAAGAGTGAGGGTGTGGGTATGTTCCACTGTGGGTGTAATGAAATGTATTGGGCCTCAGACTCACTGTCCATCCATCCGTCCGTCCGTCCACCCATCCGTCCATCATCCACCCATCCAATCCATCCATCCATCCATCCATCCATCCATCCATCCATCCATCATCCATCCACCCATCCATCCATCATGCCTCCATCCAGGTGGTGGGGGCTGTGTTGGAGGTTCCCTTTGCAGCCCTTGGATTGAGGGAGTGAGGAGAAGTGGGGGCTCCTTCACTGCCTTGGGAGCACCCAGGGAAGGGCTCATGAGCTGTGCTGAACCATGGAGCTGCACCTGTGGCCGAGCACTCTCTGGTCCCCCTGTTCCCTGGGGTAGGTGGAGGACCTCATTGCAAGCTGCAGGATGGGACAGGAGTGGGCTGGGGGTTCTTGGTCCCCCTGTGCCCAGGGCAGAGCAGCCGGTGGCTCCTGTGTGCCCCGAGGGGCTGAGCAGTCGCAGCTGCCTTTGAAGGGGAGGGCAGGCAGGGTCCTGCCTCAGTCAGGTGTACCCAGCACTGTCCCCTCCCTGCGTGGTGGCAGGTCCCTGCATGCCACAGGAGCCACCGCCGCGGGTCAGGGAGGGACAGGCTGAGGGGGAAACTGAGGCACTTGTGGGAATGCCAGGACTTGCCTGAACCCTTCTGGAAAGGGATCCAACAGCCCTGCCTGCTCCCTGGACACTGCTGGTTTGCAGCTCTGGGGGCTGCGTGGAGCCAGGCTGGTGCTAACAGGGTTTGGCTGTGGGCTTGGAAACCTGGCAAGGACTGGTGCCCAAATCCTCCCAAACCCCAGTGGGATCCACTCTGCACTTCCCTGTGCAGGGGCAAAGCATCACCATCAGGGTTTGGGGTTCCAGGGTCCTCCCTGCGAGCCTGGTATGGCCGAGCTGGGCCCCTTGGCCCGTCCAAGGAGGAAGTTTGCAGGGTGGATTCCAGCAGACAGGTAAACAGCAGCCAGATGGGACCCAGATACCAGCCCAGAGCCACCCTCCAAGCTGGGTTTGCACAGCCCCGATGTGTATTTGCTCTGGGGAGGGCTTTTCCCTCTGCTGGACGTCAGCAGCGCTGCCGGGACGTCACCCCAGCAGCCCTGCCGGGCTCCCCGGTCACGCTCCTGGCCAGGTGCCTGCAGCCGGGCGCTGCTGTGGCCGTGGGGCTGGGAGGCTGCACTGCCCAAAGTGCCACTGACCCCCCGCCTCAGCCCCACAGCCAGGTGCCAGCAGATGCCCAGGGCTCCTCTGACACGGCCAAAAGGGCTGTGGGTCTTCAGGTGCCCAGCAGAGCTGGGTTGGGGCAGAGGTGAGGTCCCCCTCACTGGATCCCTTTGGAGCAGGGCAGGGGTGTGGGGTTCTGCTGACTGCCCGGCTCAAGCAGCAGAGGTGGCTGGCAGAGGATGCCAGGCATGCCCTGGCACACGTGCTGGAGCACCTCACACCCAGCCCTGGTCTGCAGTGCCACTGGGAAGCTCCCAGCCCCGGTTGTGAGATCCTGTCTTGGCTCATCCAGCTTGCTCAGCTCACCCTTCTGCTGCCACACCCAGCCTTCCCTGCTCCCGGGGGAAACTGAGGCACGGGGATGGCAGGATGGATGCAGGGACATGGAGTGAAGCTGCTGAGGGAAGGTCACCGAGCATCACCCACCGTGGGACCGCAGCACCCTCCATCCCAGGTGCTGCTGTGTCACCCAGAGCCCCGGGGCTGCATCACTCCCAGCCAGAGGATGCTGCCGGGCCGTTTTTCTCCCAGGTTTCCATCACTCCCCCATCACTCCGCACCCCTGCAGGCCCGAGGTGGGCAGCTCAGGGGCGCAGTGCCCACCGCAGCATCACCGCATTCCGCTGCCCTGTGCGTGTGATGAATAATGCAGAGCCCAGCCCGGAGGGCTCCTCGCTGCCACAGCACCCGCGGGAGGCTGCTCCCTTTGCCGGCCGGGGCACGGAGGGGAAATGCCGGGTCAGGACCCCGTCAGCGTGTGTTTACTGTGTCAGGAGAAGCCGTAAATTCACTTGGTTTAATTGAAAGCCGGTGCTGTGGGTTTGGCTTAATCCACCCTCCTCCTCCTCCTCCTCCATTAGATAACGTCTCGCTGAAACCACTTTGCAAGCTCACGGCATTCCTGCGTGCTGAGCACCGGCCGGGCCACGGCCACCGCGGGGCTCACGTGCCTCGGGGACACTTTGCTGCTGCCACCTCCTGTCCCCCGCAGCCATCCTGCCCCGGCCCCGGCCCCAGCTGCGGAGAACTGACCCACTCGTGACATGAAACGCGGGTGGCAGCAGAACAGGATGGCTGAGGGTGGTGGGATGCAGAAAGATGCAGAATTGTGCTGGGAAAGCACCCTGAGGGAAGCCAGGAGCGGATTCAAAGGGCTGAAATTGAAAAGATAAAGGGGATTTCCCCCATCTTTGGGTCAGCACTGCTTCTCCTCACCTCAACAAAGGGAAACTGAGTCACAGAGCTGGGCAGTGCTCGGGGAGTGCTCGGAGTCGGGTCTGCACCAGGGCTGTTTGTGGGGGGACCCGTTCCTCCTCGGGGTTCTGCAGAAGTGGCAGAGGAGGAAGCGCCCAGGCCAGAGAGGTCAGATACTGCCGTGAGCTCTGTCCCCTGTCCCCATCCTCCCGCGGGGACCCCGCTGCCTCCCCCTGCCCCCGCGGGGCCGAGGAACCCCGGCATCTGGCAAAGGGGGGAATTTGCTTTGCCAGCGGAGTTCAGGCAGAGGCCGGGGCGGCCGGAGCTGTCGGGGTGTCCTGCGGCCGCCGCTGACCTGCGAGGAATGCTGTGAGTCACCGGGAAAGCATCCCCGCGCCGCCAGCCCCTCCGTGCCGCCGGGGGCTGCGGGTCCGCACCTCGGGCTGCGGGGTGCGCAGCCCGGGACACCCCGATACACCCACAGAGGGGCACGGGCAGTGTCCCCCGGGGCTGAGCCCACCCCGGCCCCAGCGCTGCGGTCAGCCCGGCACACGGGCAGGGACGGGGCAGGCAGGCCGGGAGCGATCCGCAGCCCCGCGGAGGCCAGACATGAACTCAGCCTCTCCGAGAGGTGACGTGATGCTGGGAGGTCACCCGGGGCCGGGACGCCGTCCCAGCCCGGCGCTCAGGGCTCTCCCGCTCGGCCCCGGGAGGGGAGGGGGAGATCCTCCCGGAGGCGGCTCCTACTCCGGTCCTTCCCCGCTGTTTTACACTTTATCAGCTCACCGCAGATTCGTGCCCGGCGTTGAGGAGGAGAGAAAGGCTTTTCCCACTGGCGCCTTATCAAGGCGCTGAACCTCGGACGCTGCATTGTTTCTGGTCACGTTGCAAAATTAAAGAGGCAAACGGCATTTTTGGGGAAGAATTACAAATTCCTGGAAGATTATCTGAGCTTGGCACCTGCCCCTGGTGTGAGGCAGTGGGATGTGGCATGGGGCCAGGAGCGGGAATCCCAGGAGGGGACAAATCCCAGAACACCCATCTCTCTGTAGGTGAACACCCAGAGCCTGCCCAGCTGTGCCCTCACAGCTGGATACATCCTAACGGGGAGGAACGTTCTGTCTTTTCAAAGAAGTCTCAGCTCTGGGCTTCTCCTGGGCACTGGGGGGATACTGGGAGGGTACTGGGCACTGGGGAGATACTGGGAGGATACTGGAGGCCACTGGCTGCAGTGGGAGCTGAGATGCTGAGCAGGGCACCAGCATTGGCTGCTGCCTTTGCTTCCCTGCAATAAAACACAGCAGGTTATTGAAGGGACAAGTGTGAGACAGAAGGAGCCTGGTGCCACCTCCTGCCTGTCCCCAGCACTAGGGCAGGACACCCGGGAGGTGATGGAAGGGATCAGCTGGGGGCAGAAGGACGGTGGCCTCCAGGGAAGGCTGTGGTATCATAAGGGACAGGCTGCCCTCCCAGCAGCCAGAGCTCATCTCCCCTGCTTGGGGCATCTCTGTCCCCAAGGTGCCACCCCAAGGGCCACTTCAGCACCCCATCCCTCCTGTCCCACACCACTGCTCATCCTCCCAGGAAGGGCAAAGACCTGAGGCTCTTGTGACACCTAATGGCAGCTGCTGTTATCAGACACAGCCTCTCCCAGGAAGGCTCATCTCGCCGTGGAGCTGCAGACCAAGGGATGCTCTGTTCCCACTCCAGGCTGGTATTCCTGGGCCTGGACAGGGCTGCCAGAGGGGTTTGGGAGATGAAACCATCTGTCCTGGGAAAGACAAGCCCAGGAGTTGTTTTTCACCCCGTTCCTTTCAGGAATGCTGGCTGTGAAGTGCTGGGTGTGCTTTTGTCTCGTCCCAGGGACTTCTGAGCATGCTGACCACTCCCAGCTCCCAGTGGTGTGTGCAGGACAGTCAGGCAGGTGTAGAGACAGGAGAAGCTCCCACTGTTGCTCCTCAGTTCTCTCCCAACACCTGCCCACAACCACAGCACCAGACATCAGAGGATCCACACCTGAACACCACACAGCAGTCCTGGCTCCCCAGATCCTGCTGCTGGGGGAACGCCCTGATAAATCCAGCCCTGTGCCTGGGGAGGAGGATGTGTGCCCTCAGATCACAGCAGCGAAACCTCGGAGCAGGGGTTGCGACAAGGTTGCATCACCGAGGCTGGAAAACTCCTGGATCAGTCCAGAACCCATCACCAAAGGGATCAAACCCTTGGAGTTACCCGGCCCCAGCAAGCCCAGACCCTGCTCTGTCGGGTCACATCCCTCACGTTCCTGTTTGCTCTGATCCTGCAGTGCTCCAGCCACTTTCCAAACCTCACCCCAGCACACACAGACCGGACCTGCAGCCCCTCAGACCCTGCTGGGGCCGTGGGGGCTACAAGACTCCCTTCCCTTGGTGGCAGAGCAGGATCCTGCCTCCAGACCCAGTTATTTTCTGCTTTGTGCATCCAGCCCAGCCCAGGGATTGGCATCCCCAGGGGCTGTGAGGTTCTGTGCCTCCCCACACCCTCCTTCTGCAGAGCCAGGGCCATCTGGGGTGCAGGGGTGTGGGTGATGGACCCACAAGTTTCTGGGAATTTAGCTACCAATCACACACCACGCTCACCACAACTTCTGTTCCTGGGAAGAGAGGGGACAGGGACACGAGCAGCACCCATGGGTGGCCACAGACAGCACTACGAGCAGGATAGGGAAACTGAGGCACAGAGCAGGTACCTGGGCTGCCCACAGTGTCACCACAGCTCTCTGAAGAAAACACAGCTACTGAAGGAGCCAGCAGGCCCAGGAGCTGCTCCTGGAGCTGGGAAAGCATCTTCTGCACTGGATCAGACTCCAGAGGATGCAGCCCCGAGCCTCCTCACTGCCCCCCCTGAATTTCCACCCACCTTCAGGCTATTTTTCCTTACTGAAGTGCCTCTTTGCAGGGCGGCTGGCAGAGGGGGGCACTGCCTTTAAGTGTATTTGATGGATAATTCCTCATTACTCTAATGCATTTGCAAGCTGGGATAATTGATGGATGTTTAACAGGATGCGTTTCCGACAGTCGGCTGGAGAAATGGACTCCCATTACCCCACAAACGTTTCTTTTTACCATTGAACTCCTTTGTTTCAATTGATCCTCGCCTTTCCCATCACTTGCTGCTCATTAATAATCCCCAAAGCAGCTGCTCCCCCACTCCAGCTCCTCCCAACCTGCGATGCCGGAGGCTTTAGCAGGGGTTTGCAAGCAGATCTGGGCATTGCTGCAGTTTTATAATAAACAAGATTTTTTCCTCCTCAAACTGAGGCAAAACCTGAGCAGGAGCGAGGCAGGCATGGCTGGGGTATCTCCCAGGTCCATCAGAGTGATACAAGCTGCTAATCAGGGGGAATTTGGGGTGCAGAGGGGGAGGTGGCCGGGCCGTGGGGCTGAGCTGAGCCCAAGGGAGAGGTCGCCCTTTGGGGCTGGTATCAGCCTAAGCCAGGCTTGGAGCTGAGCCCTGCTCTGCCTGCAGAGCTTTTATCTGCAGCTCCCTCTGCTCGGGAAGGGCAGCCAGGGGTTATCAGCTCTGCCTGCCCCGACCAGGCTCCATTCCCACCCGCAGAGGGTCCCTGGGTCCCCACCCTGCGGAGCCACTCGGGGGGCTGAGCTGCAGGGGAGCTCTCCCACTTGCTGAGCAGCCTGGCATTTCATCCCCCTGGCATTTTCTCCATAGAACCCCTGGCAAACAGGGCTCCTTTCACTCCAGTGCCATCCCAGGCGTGGCTCTGGCCCTGCCCCAGTGCTGGGGGCACTGAAGCCCCCATGTTCCCGGGGCCAGGAGTGTTCAGGGGATACCAAGGAGCTTTTCCCCACAATGCTGAACTGTTCCCACTCCCAATCCTGGTGCATCCCAAACCTTGCTGCTCCCCTGCAGCCTCAGGCCGATGCTCCCTCCTGTGTCCCTGCTGCAGCCCCATCCTCGGCCACTCTCACCCTCCAGAGGGTTCAGAGCTCTTCCCCTCCATTCCCCAGACCTCCAGCCTTGAAGGACCACCCCTCACACCTTCACTTCTCCTTCCCCAGAGCTGCAGGTGGACCTGCAGCCTCATCTCTCACCCCCTGACATCACCCAGCCATGCACAGCACTGGGGCAGGGCTTGCACTGCTGCTCACACCAGGCACTTGCCATGATCTGACCTGACCCTGCAGCATCCTTTCTCTTCTTCCCATCCACATCTTGCTCAGGATGAGGCACAAGAGCCTTGGCACAGGAGAAGAGCATCCACAGGCCTGGTTTAGGGCAGAATTTAAGAGGAAAAAAAAAAAAAAAAGATAAAAAGGAGGAAAAAACCAAAGTCCATAAAGGAGAAAATCAGCTGTGGCTGCTCAGGGGTTACACAGACCCGAGTGGGTGGAAGGAGGGGGATCAGGCTGGATTTGGGTCAGCTGGGGAGATGGGACAGGACAAGACTGTGAGACCTGGAGGGAGTGGCTGAGATGGAGTGGGGAATAGGGGGCCACAGGAGATGTTCCTGGCCTGGGCTGACCCTGTCCCAGGGCATGGACCCACCTGATGGAGCCCACACTGCTGGGGCCAGTGAGAACAGCAAACCCCCAATGGCTGAACCATGGGACTGAGCCCTGCACTCCCCAAAACGTGGGCTGCACCCCTTGCACCCAGAGCACACGGGCCTGGGCCATGGCTGATTGTGCCCAGATCCCCATGCAGGGAGCAGCTGGCTGCAAACACTCCCTGCTCCTCTGCACAGCCTGGAGAGGCAATAATCTGCTTTTGGGGGGCTCCCTTTGAGCTCAGGAGGGTCTGGGGGTGGCAGAGGAACCCACAGCCCATGCCCACCATCCTCCACAGGATTAACACCCTGAGAAGGGATGAGCTCCATGGGCAGGGATGGATGAGACCCCCTCCCAGCTGCAGACAAGGTGCTGAGCAGGTGGGGGACAGAGGGACAGTAGGGACTGGGATTTGTCACTGCTCCCCTAAAGCACATCCCAGGATTTGTCACTGCTCCCATAAAGCACATCCCAGGATTTGTCACTGCTCCCATAAAGCACATCCCAGGATTTGTCACTGCCCCCATAAAGCACATCCCAGGCAGGTGCCTGAACCAGGCTCGTGTCCTGGAGATGCCCCCAGTGACTCTGGAGCTGCCCCATGAACACCCCTGCTCTGTCCCTGCCATAATGGAGCATTTCTGAGCCAGGACAAGCAAAGCCTGGGCACACCTGGGGGGTCCCGCCGAGCTGCCAAACACAGCTCTGATCCCCTCCTGAACTGCAGAGCTGGTCTTAAATCATCGCGGGAAGGCTGGTAAAAGCCTCAGTGCCTTCAAGCATGAAATACAAAGCACTCACCACCCCCTTTCAGCCTCTTCCCTGAGTGCCCGGCTCACCGCATGAAACCTTTTATATCCCCCCTCCCCGTTTTCCCCCATCAGCCCGGAGAGCGCCGGCTCGCAGCCAGCAGCACAATCCCAAATTGCTCCCTTTATTAGGGAAAAAAAAAAAAAAAAAGAAAAGGAAGAAAACCCAAGCTTCGATTTCCTTTCTCACCTCTGAAATGGCCCGGGGGGTTGAGGAAGGGGGTGCGAAGCCAAAGTCAGCCCAACCCAACCCTGACCCCAGACCCAAACACACCAAAGGGTTTGATTTTGACGGGAAGGGATCCGGGAGGCATTTTGCAGCGAGGGAAGGTGTGACTGCAGATGAACGACAGGGATGTGGAAGGACCCAGTGTCTGGATCAGCCTCGGGCAGGGCTGGTACCCACAAGCACCGCAGCAGGAGGGCTGGCGGAGCGCGGTGATGATTGGATCGGGATGCTCAATCCCACTGCAGTCCCGGGGGACGGAGGCAGCCAGGGGTGCCTCAGGGTGCTGCCGAGCATCCTCCCCGCACGCCGGAGGTGGGGAGGGCCCCGTGGGGCGATGTCCCGGCGGGCAGATGGGGCTGGGGGTGTCCCCGGAGCCGGGGAGGTGCAGATGGCGCGGGCTGGGTCCTGTCACGCTGCCATCAATCAGCGCCGGCTCCTCCGAGCGCGGCGGCGTCTCCGGGGTGTAAATCAGACCTGAACAAGGCTGAGGGTTTCTCTGCAGGGCCTGGCCTCGCTGCTGGCACTCGCTCCGCTGGCAGCGTCGCGACGGGCAGACCTTGTGTCCCCGCCGGCCCGGCAAAGGGCGCCCGAGGACGTCTGCGAGAGGATGCTGAGCGTGCTGCCTCTTGCTGTGGGGGAAAACGGCCCAGAGGAGCATGAACGGCAGCTCCCGGCAGCCTGAAACCCTCCTCAGCCGTGTTTCTCCTGTTTCCCACCCTCCCATGCCCTGCTCAACCGAGCAGGTGTCTTCCCCACCCGCCATGCCCTGCTGGTGTTTGTAGGGGACAATAAAACACCCACAGAGCCTGCACGGCATCCACAGAGCCTGCACGCCACCCACAGACCCCTCATGGCACCCACAGACCCCTCATGGCACCCACAGAGCCTGCAGGGCACCCACTCCCTTCCCGGACCAGGGTGTGTCTGTGCAACACCAGGAATGGCCCCCAAGCTGTCCCAGGAGAGACTGATGGGGACAGGGCCTCTCTGGGGAGCCCCTGGGTGTCCAGAGGCTGTTTGGTCTCTGCAAGTGGCCTGTCACCTTGTCCCCATCCTGCCTGGGACAGGACAGGGCATGTGTCTGGGGGGCTTCAATCCCCTCCTCCCCATTTTCCTCAGCATCCTCTGGGTGTGGTGCAGCCCAAGGTAGCACAGCATCCTTCCCACGTGCTTTATTCTCCCTCCTTGTGCTGTAGCTTCCCAGCAAGGCCGGTGCTGCTGAATTGTTTCATCTCTTTCCAAAATTTACCCCGCTGGGAGCCAGCCCAGCCCTCAAACTGTGCCATGCAGGCACTCCCGTGCCTTTCTGTGCCTGGTCTGGGTATTGCTGGCATTGCTGCTTCACCCAGAGGCACCACTCTGCCATCAGGGTTTGCTTTGCAGTGTTTCACTTTCCTGCCCCTGCTGCTTCTCTGTTCTGCCCCGGGTTTCTCCCATAGCCCCCAGGCTCCCTGCTGTCCATCCAAAGCTGGGGCACGTTCCCTACTCCCCACAAAAGGCAGCCAGATCTGTTCCTTCCCTTCCGCGGGGGGAGAGTGGGTGAGCTCCCTGCCTGGCTCATGTGAGCATCTTTCATCCCTGCAACGAACGTGCTCACATTTAAGGAGTAATTACTGCCTGGTGACTCAGCCGTTCTGGCAAACACCCGACGGCTCCGTCCCCGTGTGCTCCCCTTCCTCCTGCAGCTCCCCCTGTCACCCCCGGCCCTGCTCAGGGATGTGAGCTCAGGGCATCCCCAGCAGCAGCTTTTGGGGGAGGCAGGGTGGGGGATGCAGCACAGAGTGTCCCTTCTGAGACCTTCAAGCCCCGGGGACAGCGATGCTCCCCACGGGGCTGTGGCCCAGCATCCACCCAGCACATCCCGGGCTGGGGCTGCCAGGGAGCGCCCGGGAGCAGGGGAGGGCTGGGCGGCTGCGATTATTCAATCTGGAGCAACCCTGACCTGCTGACAAAGGCAAAGTTATTTTTAAAAAACAACCACTCAGCGAAATTCGCCTCCGCCGCTCGTCCTGCTGCTGCTGCCCGCCCCGGGAGAGATCCGTCCCGGGAAACGCTGCCCTGGGATGCCAGCAACGGGGCAGGACGTGGGCTCTGCTCCACAACCTCCAGGCTCCCTCCCCCGGCCCCGCTGGCTTTTTGGGCTGCCGAATCTTCCACAGAGCCACGGGAGCATCACAACCTGCTTCCCAGCATTATTTCTAGCCCCACATGCACGGTGAGCCTGGGGCACCCCACATGCAGCCCCTGGGGCTCCCCAAAGCATCTCCCTGCTCCCTCCACAGGCAGCAGAATGGATTCTGAAGTGCCCAGGGATGTTTTGATGTCAGGGTGGTGCTCACTGCAGCAATGGCTGCGGTGCAGGGACCGGAGCAGCGTGGCAGGGGAATCAGCAGCATTGCAGGGTGGGAGCGTGGGGCTCCCCCTTCCTCACTGCCCCCTGCTCAGTCAGCAGCAGCCTCACTCAGCCCGTGCTGGGGGGGTTGCCCTCTCCGTGCCAAGGCTGGCTGGCATCAGGGAGGGATGCAGCCAGAGGAAGGCTTGGTGTTTGCAAGGGAAGAGCTGGACCTGCTCCAAATTTCCAGGGTGAGAAAATCTCCCCAAGTCACGCTCCAGCTCCAGCTCCAAACAAATGCTCGGCTCCAGGGGCCGAGATGATTCACCCGGGTGAGACCTCAGTGCTCCCACCTTGCAGCCACCCCCTTTCCATCTGAGAACACTCAGGGAGGGTTAATTCCCAATTAAGGGGGGATGGCTCCAAGATTGCCTGGCTGTTGCCCAGGGCTGTGATCCCAGCCCCACTCGCCTTCACTCCCCCGAGGTGGCTGCCCGGGAGCCCTCCTTCCCTTTTATTGCCACGAGGTGAATTAATACCCATTTCCTGAAGCTTTTATAGTTTCCTCCCAAATGGCTCTTACATCAGGGCCATATTGGGTTACAGCAAATACCAGCAGCAAGGAACGAGCCCAGGCTTTGCTGTTCCTAAAGCCTCCCATGCGTTTGGGGACCACCAGCCTCCGGTCCCTCTCCCCCCAGCCACTCCCTCCCCACAGAGCCGGCTGGATGCTCCCAGCAACAAACGACTCCCTTGAGATGTTGGGAAACAACGAGGACTCTTGTGAACCTCTGCAGGAGGAACACTGGGCTGGCTGAGCCCCTGGGGGGTGGGGATTGGGGGGTGGCCCCTGGTTTCGGGCTGGTTTCGGGGTGCCTGGTGTGGCTGCTGAGGCTCCTGTCTCCGTCTCGCTCCGAGCGCACGCACACCTCTTGGGCTGGTTACTGTAGAAACGAAATTAGCATGGGGAGGGAATGCAATCCCAGAGCTAATTAAGGTAATTACAGCTTCACACCAGCTGCTCACGAGGTCCAAGGACCTTCTGTAACTTGTGGAGGGGATCAGGCGCTCCGGGGGACCTTGAATACCAATTCCCCCGGACCACAGGGCCTCTGTGGTGCCACTTGTGTCACTTGCCAGTGTGACATTGAGCTGGGGGGATGCCTGGTGCCAGATGTGCCTCCCAGATGTGCTGGCCCCATTGCAGCAGTGGGTTTCAGGCTGTTACTGGGGCCTGGGGTGTGTTTGGGGTCCCTGGGGAGCTGCTTTGGAGGGGGTCAGTGCTGGGGACCTGGCAGGAGGTGCTCCGTGAGCCCAGGGCATCCTGCTGGAGGTTGTACTTAACAGATGGGTCACTTTGGCTCTTCAGCTGGGGACAGACTGACCCAGCAGGGAGGGAAACTAGAGCTGGCTTGGGGTCACCCACCATCCCATGGGGACTGGCTGGCTGGGGCCGAAGGCTGCAGGATGGGTGCCGGCAGCAGGGAGGTGGCAACACCTGAAGCTGGTGGGTGTCAGGAGTGATTGGGTGGGGTGCTGGAAAATGAGACTTCTGCTCCAGGCTTGGATGAGCCCACTGGAACCAGTCAGACACACTGAGGATGGGGTGAACCACCATGAGGTCTGGCACAGGATCACCCCCAGCATCCAGGGGGGCAGGAGCATCCCCAGATCTCCCCAGCCTCCTTTCAACTGGCAAAATGTTAACACCCAGCAGCGCCTTCCCAAAACTGATGGATTTTGGAGCCGATTCCTGGCACTGGTCGAGACGGGAGCCAGGAGAATGTGGCCAAACGTGTTTGTACCGTGGCCGAAAGTGCCCGGCGGCTGCGGCGAGGGGCTGGCCGGGGGCTCCGCTGCCCGGGGACCCGGCGGGCTGGCGGGGGGCCAGCGCTGGGGACAGAAGCACCGAGTGCCGCGGTGTGTCAGCAGCAGCAGCGCCGAGAGCGGCGGTGATTCACCGCTTCCCAGCAGCTGATATTTATTACTCAGCCTCGCTGCGGGGCCGACATGAAATGTGGTGGTACAGGGAGGGGGAGCAAACACGGAGCGGGGGGCGGCAGCGTCGCCCGTGAAACCTGATGGGTTTCCCCATCCTCCCCCTCCCGCTGCTCTCTCCGGCTGGTGGATTTTGATGGAGGAAAATAAAGGCTCACAAAAATCACTCCCTCTCTCCCGGCTTGTCCCCGTTTGCCCTGTGCTTTGGCAGCTCCGCCGGGGTGGGCTGGGACGTGGCGGGAATGGGAGCGAGGAGGGAGGGACGGCAGGAAGGGGCTCCCCTGGGAGGCTCGGCCCCAGCAGGGTGATGGGACTGAACTGGGACCCTCCTCCTCAATGGGACCCCCCTCCTGCAGCTGTTCTCCGTGGCTCTGGAGAAAGCCAGTCATGATGTGGAGCTGCCCGAGGTACGCGGGCATGAGAACTGCTCAGGCTGGTCTGTGGATGGGAGGCAGGGATGGGGTCCCATGGGATGAAGTGGGGGAGAAGGGGACAGATTCCCGAGCTGGTCCCCAGAGCTCGTCCCACACCCTGAGGAGGGTGATGTGGGGAGAGTGAGGCAGTTTGGGTCTGGAGCTGGATCTGATGGAGGGAGGTGCATCCATGGCAGCAGGGTGGAACCATGGCAGCAGGGTGGATCCTCAGCAGCAGAATGGATCCACGGCAGGGTGGATCTGGTGCAAAGCCAAGGAGCCACAGCAGAACGATGCAGCTGCGAGGAGACAGATCCAGCACAGAGGGATGGGTCGGGTGCAGGCAGCTGGTTGTGCTGCAGGGGATGGAGCTGCTGCAAAGGGACGAGCCTGATGCAGAGGGATGTGACTCAGAGTGACACGAGTGCCGGGCTTTGTGTATCCCCCCCAGCCCTGCTGACCCCCTCTCCCGCCCCAGCATCGCAAGCAAACGGGTCCATCACCTCCCCTCGCCCCCTCAGCAGAGCCCCACCTGTGCCTCAGTTTCCCTGTGCAGCCAAAGGGCAGAGGCTGCTCCATCCCCGTTTCCCTGAGTGCCTCCGTGTGTCCATCCACCCTCCAGCAGCACGGCGAGGACGGGGGCTCCGACCTGCTCCCGCAGCAGCCGGGAAGGGCCGGTGAGAGCTTCCCCCCGGGTTATTTATCACCAGCTCCAAGCGCCGGTGTGCCGCGGCAGCTCCCGGGGATATTTTTAGCCCGCTGCAGGGAATCACGGCGGCGAGGGCTCGGGAGCAGCAGGAGGGAGGCAGAGAGGGAGAGGTGCCGCAGCACGAAACCCTGCCAGCATTCCTGCTCCAAAACCCTTTCCAGCGAGGAACCCCGCTCCAGGATGGCTGCGGGGTCACGCCCGGCCTTGGCACCGTCGCATCCCTTCACGGCCTGCTGGGACCCGAGGGAGCAGGTCCCGTGCCACCCGAAAAGCGGGGGCTGCAGGCTGGGCTGGGGCACGCACCGAGGAGCCGAGGGCGGCCGCAGCACAGGAGCTGTGCAGGCTGCTGCTGTCTGCTCGAGACAGGAAGACATTAGAGAGCAGCGCTGTCTGCATCCCTAATCGGCCTCGCTCCGCCGCTGCCGCCCGCTCCCCCTCCCGGCGCTGCGCCGGGGGCTGCGGGAAAGCCGGGCCAGGGAGCCCCGGGAAAGCCGGGCCAGGGAGCCCAGGGAAAGCCGGGCCAGGGGGTCAGGGACCCCTGGGAAAGCAGGGCCAGGGACCCCCGGAGTGCTCCATCCCTGCAGTGTGTGCTGCTGCCCACCCTGATGCCACCCTGTCCCCGTGGTGGGTGCTCTGCAGCACCCGTGTGGCACTGCCACACACCCCCGTGTGCACATGTACACACACGTGTGCATGTGTACACACACGCACATGTACACACACACCTGTGTATACATGTGTACACACACACACCCATGTACACACACACGTGTGCGTGTGTACACACGCACACCCATGTACACACACACACGTGTGCACGTGTACACACACATGTACACACACACCTGTGTATACATGTATATACACACACACACTCACCCATGTGCACATGTACACACACACACACCTGTGTATACATGTATATACACACACACATGTACACACACACACCTGTGTATACATGTATATACACACACACACACATGTACACACACACACGTGTGCATGTGTACACACACACACACGTACACACACACACCTGTGTATACATGTATATACACACACACACACATGTACACACATACACACACATGTACACACACGCACCTGTGTATACATGTATATACACACACACACTCACCCATGTGCACATGTACACACACACACACCTGTGTATACATGTATATACACACACACCCCCATGTACACACACACGTGTGCGTGTGTACACACGCACACGTGTGTGTGTACATGGGGGTGCGTGTGTACACACGCACACGTGTGTGTGTACATGGGGGTGCGTGTGTACACACGCACACGTGTGTGTGTACATGGGGGTGCGTGTGTACACACGCACACCCATGGACACACACACACGTGTGCACGTGTACACACACATGTACACACACCCCTGTGTATACATGTATATACACACACACACACCCATGTGCACATACACACACACACACGTGTGCATTGCTGGCAGGGAAAGAGCACCCACGGTGATCTCTGGGCTCACCCACCAGGCCTTGCTGAGCAGGGAGGGACCCCTTGTGCCAGCCCCTCCAAACGCTCTGTAGCTTTATTCTCCTGGGACCCTCTTACCCCCAGTGCCAACAGCATTCCCCATTTCCCACACCCCAAAGCCCCTTACAGCCTACAGCAGCTACAGAGCACTCGGTGGCTGCTTCCCAGACACCCCAGGATCCGGGCACATGAGGATCTGGGCACGCAGGGCCAGGGCTGGGTACACCAGGGTGCAGGGCTGGGCATCCCAGAGCGCAGGGATCAGCATCCAGGACCAGAGCTGGGTACCCCAGGATGCAGGGCAGGATTCCCAGGACCAGGGACAGACACCCTGGGGACAGGGACAGACAGACATTCACCCCTGGCAGTGCCAGCGGGGCATGGGGCTGATGTGTGAGGCACCGCCCTCCTGTTCCAGGCAGTTTCCCAGTTTATTTTCTCCCCTATTAGATTCCAGCTGGCAGGATGGTTCCTATAAATATACATAAGGGTTCATTTACATGACAGTTTATTCAGGAGCAAATTCCACAGCTGCCTGGCAGACACTCACTCGGTGAGAGTCATGCCCGAAACCAACCCTGCCTCAGTTTCCCCATATGCAACCCAGGCGACAGGGAATGGTTTTCCCCACATTTTTGACAATCCGTTCCTGGAAAACCCAGGGTGTTATTATCAAGTCTATTTATAGCCTGGTAAGTGTGTTATTAATATGATTATTTGCCGTTTGGCGATGGGTAATTTGCCCTGGGTGGGGACAACACCAGCGTGTGTGAGGTGCTGCATGGGGACAGTCTCAGACCAAATTTGCCTCCAGCAGAGGGGAACTCACCCCAAAACCCCAGGAGGGCACTGGGATGTGCCTGGTGGGTGATGGGGCAGGGCAGAACCAGGGACTCACCGGGGCAGGTGAGGGGGTTTGGTGGCTCCGTGCTCCAGCGCTGGAGTCCGGCTCTTGTTTCGATCATGATGATTAGCTGAGTCACAGCTGGGGTGCTGCTAATTAAATGTATTTCTTAATTAACAAGATCACAGAGAAGGCCTGCCAGGCCGGCTTGGCTTTCAATCACGGCTGACAGAGGCAGCTGCGGCCACGGGGCACGGCGGGCCCGAGCCGTGGCGGCTCCCGGCGCTCAGCGCTGCCCGCGGCTGCCCCGCTGCCCTCCTGCTCCTCGAGGCCGCTCCCACCAGCAGCAGCAGTGTGAGGATGAGGAGGGCTCACGGCCGGCATCACCCAGCCCTGGCTGTGCCACTCTGGGGTGCAGTGAGTGTGTCAGGGCTCAGGCAGAGCCACCCCTGCTCCTGCCCTGTGACTCAGGGCTGCTTCATCGCTCCCTCCCTGCCACCTGAGCCCCGACCGAGCCTGGCTATTAATTAATATTAATAATAACCCCCTGCAGCTGCTATTCACTGGCCTCAAAGCACAACCTGAAGTAACCCCTGTCCTGATGGGGAAATCTCCACTCCCCACCGGATGGGGAAACTGAGGCACGGGAACTAGGGCAGGAACCGTGCCAGAAGCTTTCCCTGCTCACCCATAGAGCCTGGAAAATGGGGAAGCAAAACCCCAGGGACTCCCCCCAGCCCAGCCCCACGGCGATGCATGGACAGGTGAGCCAGAGTGGGTGGAGAGGGTTTTCCTAGGAAAAAAATGAAAAAGATGAAAAGATAATAAAAAAATGAGATGACAATGAAAACATAATAAATAAATAAAGTAAATAAATAAATAAGCAAGCCCATTGTGCCCCCCATGCCGAGCTCTGCCCCACGGCAAGGGGCTGCCGTCTCCCTGGGGAGGGGATTTCGCGTGTCCTCGCCCGCCGGCGCGGGCGGGAATGGGAGCTGGGGCTTCTCCCGGATTTTGGCAGTCTGGTCATGTCCTGCCGGCAGAGCAGCAGGACTGAGTCACGTTCCAGCGGCAGCAGTGACTCACGGCCACCCCAGCCTCCCGGGGAGCAGCCGGCACGTTGCAGAGATTCCTGGATGGAGGAAGGAAAATAAAATTAAATAATAACAACTGCCAGCTTCCCCCCCACCACCTCCGCCCCTTTCTTCCTTCCCCCAACCTCCTGCAACACAGGCGCAAACAGCAAATTCCTGCGCCACCGGGAAACACCTCCCGCCTCGCCAGACGCCGGGATGCACGACCTGCTTCTCAACTGCACGAAATGCGCTTTGCCGGCACCTGCGGGGGCCTCCGAAAAGCAGGAGGAAGCTTCCCCCCCTCAAACGCTGCCCCAAGCAGGGGGACACCCCCAGCAGCCTGTGCGCTGCAAAAATGGGGTGCAGCTGGGTGGATGCTGGGATCCCCCTCCGCATCTGAGCTGCTCCCTGAGGGACTTGGGGGGTGAAGAGCAGGTTGGGGTACCCCAGTCCTAAGGTTACACAATCCTGGCTGTGGGTTTTTATTTGAAGGGGGGGTTATATCACCAATATTTTCCATCATTTAGCATCACCTTACATCCCCCCGCATGCAGCGGGTGCCCCCAGACTCAGGGGACGCAGGGTTCCCGCGTGTCCCCGCAGCCCTGGCACGGCGGGAGCGATGCCCCGGGGCAGGGCTCTGCTGTGGCTGCCTCTCAACTCCATTTATTTATTATTTAAAGCGCTTGGCGGGAGCAGCGGAAGCCCCGGTGGGCTGCAGAGGCTGCGCTGCTGCAGCTCCGGCACCGTGGCGCTGCGGAGAGCTGCCCAAAATGCCTCAGCCAGGGGGGAGTGCCCCCTGCCCCACAGGGAGGGGTGTGCACGCCAAAATCCCACAGTGAGGGGTGTGCACCCCAAAATCTCACAATGAGGGGTGTGCGCCCCAAAATCTCACAGTGAGGGGTGCGCACCCCAAAATCTCACAATGAGGGATGTGCGCCCCAAAATCTCACAGTGAGGGGTGCGCACCCCAAAATCTCACAATGAGGGATGTGTGCCCCAAAATCTCACAATGAGGGATGTGCTGTCCCCGAGCAGGGACTCTGTGGGTCACAGCCCCTGCAGGGAATACCTATGGAGCTCAACACCTACAAGCACTATGTGGGGCTGGGAGCCAGCACCCATATGAGCAAAGCCCAGGGGTTATAGAGCAAAATCTGCTGCCCCAGCAGAGCAGAACAGTCCCTAAAGAGCACAAAACCCCATCCCATGTAGTGCAGAGGGACCTGCAATTAGTGAGCGAGAGAACATGCCCAGTGGAACAGTCCCCAAAGAGGGGGACAGCCAAGCATGTCGAGAACCCCCCAACAGAGCCTGTCCCTATGGATCAAGAGCCCAGAGCCCACAGAGCAGCCCCCAGAGCAGCCCTGCAGGCTGGAGCTGTGGGGTTCTACAGGCCCACATGGTTTCATCCCACGCCACACACGAGGGGCACCAGCCCAGGCCCTGCTGAGCCCTTTCTTGGGGATCAGGGGGAGATTGCACTGCACAGAGCCCTGCAAGGGGGGACCACAACTGTGCCCCTGCCACCTCCTTTACTCCTTCATGCCCTCAAACCTCTTGACATGCCCTGGAGGTGTGGTACCCAGCCGAGGTTTGGGATGAGCATGGGAGGTGTGGTACCCAGCCGGGGTTTGGGATGAGCATGGGAGGTGTGGTACCCAACCAGGATTTGGGATGAGCACCGGAGGTGTGGTACCCAGCCGGGGTTTGGGATGAGCATGGGAGGTGTGGTACCCAGCCGGGGTTTGGGATGAGCACCGGAGGTGTGGTACCCAGCTGGGGTTTGGGATGAGCACTGGAGGTGTGGTACCCAGCCGGGGTTTGGGATGAGCACGGGACAGTGGAGCCTCTGCAGGGACACAGGCTGCCCTGGGCCCGGGCTGGGTGCTCTCCGTGGTGGGTGTCCCGGCCCAGCACAGGCACTGTGGGTTTCACAGGGTATTTTGGTCAGTGCTTACGGGAAGAGGCGTGGAGGGGCCCGCGGGGGGATGCCAGTAAATGGCCTCTGAGCCTTCCCCATTCTCGAGAATAGGAAACTGTGGCTTCTGCACCGGGGTTTCACTTTCTGTTCTGGAGGCGGGAGGCCAAACTGCTCTGCTTGACCACTGCTGTGGCACTGCCTGGGGGTTGAGACAGGACAGGCAGGGAAAATTCATCACTGTATTCTCTGCACCTGTAAAAATCTTTTTATTTGGGGAATGATGCAAAACCCCTTAAAGTTTGGTCTCCCACTCCCCTTTTTTGGGATGCTCAGGGCAGTGATGCTGTCTCCCTGTCTTTGAAGGTGGCACAATGCCAAAGCCATGCCAGTGGCCTGCCCTAGTGTCCTGCCACTCCCTCCCTCCCTGGGCCACCTCTCCTCTGGGTCAGCCCCCTTTTAAGGCACTCATGGGTGCTGCAGTGGTCCTGAGGGTGCTGGGGGTCAGGAGGGAGGAGAACAGGAGCTGGTAAAAATAGCCCCAGGTGCCCTCTGCCCTAGGAGCAATTCCTCACTGGGTAAACAGGAAATTTATTCTTAGGCCATTCACGAGCTGAGCTGAGGGCAGCTCCCTGCTCGGGGCTTGTTTTGTTCCTCACTGACACAGCGGTGACGCCGAGGTGGAAGGGCCACCACGCAGAACCTTCCAGCCCCGCGGGCTTCCCCTTGCTCACTCTTTCCTCCCCGCAGCACCCTGCACTCCCTGGCTTTTCCAGGGCTGCTGGAAGGGGTTTCCCCTTCCCACGGGGTGACGGTGGGAGGTGAGGGCTGTTTTGGGGTGTCTCTGGAAAGCCCTGTTTGTGCTGTTTGCATCTGGGCTCAGATGGCACCCTGAGAGCAACTGCTTTGGCAGAGCTCTCGCCCTGACATGCAGCTCCTCCTTTCCCCCTTCCTTGACAGGATCTCTTGAGCTGGAAGAGATGAAGCCACCACAGTTTGGCCTTTCCCAGGATGAGCTGAGTAGAGAAGACTGAGGAAGGACATTGCTCACAGCTTTTTCCTGTCTCCCCAAAGCCCCCCAGAGTGGTGACAGCTGTGATTCATCTTTACCCCCCATCCTTTCCCCAGGTGTTGTTCCTATTTGCAGTGCCTTGCTCCACCTCCCTTCCCAGTTTGCAGGGATCTGTCCAGCCTGTGACACCCCTGGGCTCTGCCGGAGCTGCTGCATGGTCCAGGCAGCAAGCCCTCCCTGTCAGGGATCGTGGGCTCCTCCAGCTCTGGGCATGAGCCCCTGGCAGGCTCACAAGTGACAGCTTCTGCCTGGGCAACATTTTTGGGGAGCTAAAGAGGATGCAGAGAGAAAAATGTGGGACTGCAGCCTAAAGCACTGACTGAATGAACAGGGGTGCTTGTTATGCTGATGATAGAGAGGGGGATCCCCCGTGTTTTCCCAGCATCATCTGTGTGGACATGACCTTGTCCCAGAGTGGTTTTCCCCCTGGAAATGTAACTGAGGGAGGTACAAGGGTGGAAAGTGCTTGTGGGCAGGAGAGTGCAGGGAAAGTCTGGGATGGGCAGGAGCGTGGGCTGGCTCAGTGAGGCAGGTGAGGGCTGTCTGTGGTTAAGGGGTACCCCCATACCACGGGACTGCAGTGTGAGGCCAGGAGTGGCGACAAGCTGGAAAAGGGACATCTGAACCCAGCACTGATGTCTCTGGGCTGTGAGGCTGAGCTACAAGCTGGATCCCTGATATATTTGTGACATATACGGCAATGTGGAGCCACGGGGACAATCCCACGGGGCTCTCTGTAAAACGGACGCCCAAAGAAGGCTGCAGGGAGCGCAGAGAGGGGTCGCAGGAGGGGTTTGTCCCCGCAGTCCCGGTCCCACGGGCTCTCCCGGCCCGGGCTCCCCGCCCGGCCGCGGAAGGACGGGCCGGTGCTGCCCTCGCGCGGCCGCCGGCGGCACCGCACCGCGCCCGGCCGGGCTCTGCGGGGCGCGGGCTCCCCAAATCCCCGCTCCCGCTGCTCCCAGCTGCTCTGCCCAGGGACAGAAAAGGCATCCAGCTTGTCCGTGTGCTGGCAAACGTGTCCCCTTCTTGCCCCTGTCGCGATGGAAAACCAGAATGCAGCGATGTCGGGGGTCTGCCCAAAGCCAGCTGCGAGAGCAGGCAGGGGAGGTGTGACCCCCAGGCAGCGCAGGGGTGGGAATGGCATCATTCTGCTTCATCTGCATCCTCCTCCTCCTCCGGGTCCGTGATCCCCGCAGCAGAGCGCGCCATGGCCTTCATCCAGCGTTGTTTCAGCTCCTCAGTGTCGGCCACGAAGGTGAACACCTGCCGGGACTGCGCCAGCTGGAAGAGGTGCCGGGACTCGCTCTGGGGCATGTCCCGCACCTGGTAGCCCAGCAGGGGGATGGAGGTGTGGGCTCGGACGTCCTGCCAAGAAGAGAGACAGTGGTGGGAGGCAGGGGGTGGGCACAGCGAGATGTCCCTTGGGCACAGCAAGATGTCCCTTGGGCACCGAGGGATGTCCTTTGGGCACAGCGGGATGTCCCTTGGGCACCGCGGGATGTCCCCTGGCTTGGGCACCGAGGGATGTCCCTTGGGCACAGCGAGATGTCCCCTGCGGGTGCATTCGAGCCAGGCCTCACCTGGGGGGCTGCATAGATGTAGAGCACGAGGGGGTCGTCCTGTGGGATCACGAACCAGCCCCGCGTGGCCCCCTTGCCGTTCTTGTCCAGCAGCTGCAGGGAACTGCAGAGCAAACTCCTGCTTGATACCTCTGCAGCTCCTTTCTGCCAAAACAACCAACAAATCCCTCAATACCTCAATAGAAAGGGCACCGAGCTGAGATAATTTATTGGGGAATTCCCTGCCCACTCCAGGAAACCTCCCCAAAGCAGGGGCAAGTGAGGGGCTGTCCTGGCTATGACGGCGCTGCTGACATCCTGTGGTGAAGGGAGCCCTGGCTGTGCGGTCCCAAGGCTTGGAGCACGAGGGAGGGAGATCACCACATGCACCTTCTGGCTGCCGTGGGAGTGACTCCCACCCCTCCTGCTGCGGGTGCAGGGCCAGGCTGGGACAGCGAGGCTGGAGACCGGGGTGGGTGGCAGTGCTCAAAGGGCAGAGCGGGGTGTAGCTCACCTCCAGGATGCCTTTGTGCTTCCCCTCGCGGTCCTCGAGCAGCGTGTGGCCGGTCAGGAAGATGAAGCACTCCTGGCAGACGCGGTTCGGGCGGTTCCCGTCGTACTGCAGCTCGGCCTTGTAGTCAGAGCAGCGAGCACACACCACCTGCAGCCACCGGACAGGGACACTGGTGATGCTGGGGCAGGGCTAGGGGACCCAGCGACAGCTCCACGAGGAGCTGAGGGGCAGGAGCAGCCCTAAGCCTGGGAAAGGGGTGCAAGGTGCACTCCTGGCCTAGCAGCCACCCGAGCAGGCCAGGAGGGAGGGAGGGAGGGAGGGGGGCTCACATATCCGCAGGCTCGGCAGTGGTGCCTCCGGCGGGTGATGGCGTTGAAGGGCTCCTTGCAGCGCATGCACATGGTCACCAGATTGTCCCGCACCCACTGTGGGGCTCGGCGGCCCAGCTCCTCTGTCTGGGGTGGGAGACCATAGTCTGGGAGTCCTCAGCCTCCCCCCAGGTCGGTTTAGCTTGGGAAACAGGAACAGCAAGGTGTGTTCTCCCAGGTGGGGCACAGGGAGAGCAGGAGGGTTACCTTCAGTGCAGGGGTGTCTGTCTCCAGTCCATGGACTGCTGTCTTGAAGGTCTCACTCCTCTTCTCCTTCCTGTCAATGGCATCTTGGAAGGCCTAGAGGGCAAGGCAGGGCTGGAGGGGCACTGGGAGTACCCTGACCCACGGCATCCAGCTGGGTTGGGGGCTGTGCCCCCTCTCCCAGCACTTGGTGGTACCTTGATCCAGTCGTCCATCTCCTCCCCAGACCTGGGCACAAAAAGGACCTGGATGAGCTCTTGTCCCTCGTCCCTGAGGGTCTGTATGACTTCACCCATCCCCTTACCTGGCTTGGAGTTCCAGTGTCCGCTGCTTTCCCGACACCAGGAAGGTGTGAGGGAACTCAGCGTCCTTCAGCTCCCGCACCTATGGGAGACCAGAGAAAGGATGTGCAGCTGAACCCACTTCCAACACACCTGGACCTTTCTCCATTATGTGGGGCACAGGGATGTCCCTCTGGCACAAGCCCTTCAGCCCCTCAGATCCCACAGGCACAAGATTTCACCAGCATTTCCCAGGATCAGAGTATCAACCCCATTCACAAAGCCACCCCTGGCTCCACCTCCTCCCTCCCTCCTGAGGAAATTCAGGCAGCAGCCACACTCCAGAGCAGTCAGGAGCAGGCAGGAGCTGGGGGAAGCACAAAGTCAAGGTGTCTGTCTGACCTTCATGCCCCCCACATCCATGCGGAGGTGGACCTGGAACTCGGCGCCCACCTGGATGACCTTGGGCACGCAGTACAGCAGCATGTTGTTGAACTGGCAGGGGAGAAGAGGATGGGTTGGAGCCCAGCACTGCCTGCTCCGAGCTGTGGGCTTCCCTGGGGTCTGGGGTCCTTCACTCCCCAGAGCTGAGCTGGTCCTTGGGAAGAATCCCACCTAAAACTGTTTCTGCCTCAGCCCCCTCCCACCCTGCAAAGGTGCAGCATCTCCCAGGGCTGCCATGCCCAGGGATCAGCAGATTCCCAACCGTGCCCTGCACAGGGTACCCTACACTGAGCAGGGTCAAACCCTCCCCCCTCAGCTCTGAATTCATCGCCTCTGTGTCAAGGTGACCCAGCAACACCCTGGCCAGGCTGTGCTGCCCCTCTCCCCACTCCCACCTGATCTGCTCCCTCCCCTTGCCCCAGGCATGCCAGCTCCCACCAGGAACAGGTACTTCTCCGATGTGCTGTTGTTGCGGGTGGAGATTTTTTGGATTGGCCCCTCCTTGATCAGCTCATTGGAGGGATCCACGATGTCATCCTCGAGGCCCAGCCTCTGATAGACCACCCAGAGGTTCTGCAGCCGTTCCTGGGGGAGGCACAGGGACCTGTTCTTGTGGGGTGTTGAGCAGCCACAACCCTGTCACAGCTGGGTCCCCTCCATGCCCACCTCCCAGCCTGTTGCTGAGTACTGGGAGAGGCAGCACAGCTCTCTGAGCCCAGACTGATCTTTGGGAGCAGCTCCCAGCCGTGACCAGCTGGTCACACCCCAGCTGATGCTACAGATGGGACTTCCCCAGGCTTGGGATGGTGAGGTTGGGCATTAAGTGCGGGGTCTAAGCTCCACAGCTGAACCCACAGGGCTCTTGTCCCCTTCAGGGGGACTGTGCAGTGAGCTGCAAAGCATTTCCAGCTGGGACAGGGCCTCACCATCTCAGCAATAGCTGCATTGGAGTGCTTGGCCACCATAAAAATCATCTCCAGGGCCTCTGCAATGAGAACAGACAGGAGGTGAAACACCTGCTCTGGAGCTGTGGGAGGAAGCTTCTGGCTCTGTCCCTTATGGATGAACATGAGTAGCAGCTGCTGCCCTTCCATGAACACAATCAAAGTGGCCCTGAAATGCTGTGCAGGAGTCTGGGTACAGCTGGACTGCACATGGAGGGGTCTTGGAGGGACAGACAGCCCACTCCTGCATCCCTCCATCCCAGCAGGACTGGGAACTGTGTTATCCACAGAGGTCTGAAAGCTCCCCCAGCTGCTACAGGTCTCCTTAGGGGATACTGTGGACACCTGACACACCACCCTTCCCCTCCCCAGCCCCTGAAAAGGGAGATTAATCCCTTTCCCAGCTAGAAAAGAATCAGAATGAGAGGTTTATCCAAGGGCATAGAGCAGCAGGCGAGTGAATCCAGGTTTTCTGGTGCCCATGTACAACACCAGGGGTTGTTATTCCCCCACAAACCCACCCTGCCCTCCCCACCGTGGAGAGCTGAGCCCTTACTCTCGGCATCGCCCCTGTCGGGGGACTGGGGCGGGAGTTTCCGCACGTAATCCTTCAGGAGGAGCTCGTAGCGCGGGATCCTCTGCACGGGTTCCAGCATGTGGTGCTGCAGCGTCAGGTTAGCACACACCTTCCTCTTCTGGGCAGGGACAGCAGGCACGGAGAGAGGAACTGTGACCAAGGCAGCTCCCAGCCTCTGCTGTTTCCCCATTCCCTGGAGATTTTGGGAGCTCTGCCTTACCTGGATGTCAGCAATGAGCTCCTGGAAGGGGGGTGATTTCTCTGACCAGGTAGTGATGAGCTCCACGGCCTTGTCGAAGTTCTTCACGTACTCCCCATACATCTTGAGGAAGGGTGCAAGCTTCTGGATGACATCCCCAATGCGGGGGTTGTGGTTCCTGCAGGAGGGAACCACAGACCAGCAGCTTCCTCAGGACAGACAGACAGTGAGGGATGAGCTGAAGGACCACGGTGGAGGACTGAGGTTTTCCTGCTGCAGGCTGCTACATCCTCACACTGTTTCCTGCTCTCCAGAAGGGGAATGTCCCCACCTTGCAGCCAGCCTGGGCTGTTCATACCCAGGCACACCCTCAAACCACCGGAGATGTCACCCAGCTTTCCCTACTCTGATCTGAGCATTTCAAGGAAGTGTTTTCCAGCAAAAGACACTTGGAGCAAAACAGGCTGAGCTCTGGTCCTGGTGGGAGCCTGAATTCAGTGCTGCTCCCCCATTCTGGCCAAGCCCCCCAGGTGTCCTGCCCTCCCCTCCTGCAGCTCACCAATCCTCCATGCGCTTCTGCAGCTCTGGCAGGAAGAACTCAGCGTGGAACTGGTAGATGGAGGAGATGTTGGAAAAGATCATTTTCACCACCTCCTCTGGGACCGTCTTCCCAGTTTTGGCTTCTTTCATCAGCTCTGTATAGAACACCTGGAAGAAAGAAGGGTGAACAAAAAGGGCCAGGAGGATGCTTGAGGATCCCATTCCCTCTCTGGGATAGGCACATCACCCAGTGAAAGGCCTGACTGTGCAGGAGGAAAATCCCAGGCTCCAAGAGGAGAGGGGGATGGAAGGATTTGCTGGGACAAGGGTGCTTCCCAGAGGTGTGGGGTGCAGAAAAGGCAAAGGCCAAGCCCAATCTCCGGCTGAAAAGACCAGCAGCCCAAGTGTTTTTCATTTTTACAGCTTCAATCCCTCCAAAATCCCCTTGCACTGGTCCCTCCACTCCCCAGCTCACCTGGTCAAGGAGGTGGAGGCGGTTGACATAAGCCTGCTCTGTCTCCAGCAGCTCCAGAGCGATTTTCTTTTCCTCTGGTTCCTGCATGGGGAGCAGGGCTCAGTCTCATGGGCAAAGATGAGACCTCGAGCCAGCCCTGCCTGACTGAGGGCACCCAGCAGCCTCTGGAGCTCACCTGGCTGCCAGGCTCCAGGCCTGGGCCCTGTGGCCTCCTCCAGTTGTCCTCACGGATTTTGCTCCGCAGAGAACGGAGGCATTTGAAGCTGAGTCCACGCTGACCTTGCTGATTCTCCTCCTCCTCATTCTCTTTCCTGGTCAGGGAGTGGCTCTGGCTGGCAGGGAATGCTGGAAGCTGCTGGGGCTGCCTGCCTGCCTGCTTGTCCCTCTGGGCAGATGTGCTGTCCCTGCTACAAAGGAATGTGATCAACTCAGCCATTCCCCAGGCCCAGCTTAAAGCCACCAAAAGGGACAAGAGCAGCAGCTGTCCAGTGCTGACACTGCTCTGCTCCACTCCAGCCCTGCAGTACAAACATCCTCAGCATCCTCCACGGGGCCAGGATCCAGCCTCTCTTCTCCCAGAGCCCCCTGCTGCTGTGCCCAGTCCCTCTCCTGCTGTAGAAAAGCAGGATCCTGCTGTTTATCCCACCCACAGCTCTGGCTTTCTGCCTGCTGCCACCATGGAGAAAAGCAGGGAGAAGCCCAATAGCCAAGAGTTTTGAGCCAAGAGCAGGCCATGTGTGGGTGGTTTTGCAGACAGGTTGTTTTTGGTGGCATTCTTTCTTCCCTTTTCTGGCAAAGACAAAGAAAGCAGGTCCAGAGCGGGCATGAGGGAGAAGCCAGGCCATGAAGGTGACAGCAAGTGACTTGTCTGTCATCCAAGAGCTGGTCACTGCAGGAAACTGCTCTGGGCAGAAAGTGGAAAGACATCCACTGTTGGCCTGCACACAGGAGTGGGATGGATGGGATGGGAAGGGAAAGACATGAAGAAATTGGACATCAAACTGCAAAGCTGAGGATAGGAAGTGACTTGAAAGCTAGAAACTCATCTGAAGAGGATGCCAGCTCCATCCCATGCTCAGGATGTCTGTGAGCTCAGGAGTGCTTCCACAGCCATGCACAAATCCCCTCCTGTTCAGGGGGGCTGGCAGAACCCTTCAGAGACAAAGAGGCTTTTTCCACTTCTCCTGGTGCCTCCCAAACCTGTGTCAGCCTAAAGCCACAGCTGAGTCCCAACAGGGAACTTCTCTCTTTCTATTTATGCTGACTTGGGCCAAACCGTTGTCTGCTCCAAAATGTTCTGCTCATTCCCAGGTTCCCCAGCTTCCTCTGAAAGTCTCAAGTTACTTTTATTTCCTCTAAATCAAACTCACACTCCAGGGCAAACAACAAACACACTGCAGCAGTGACATGGGAGCAGATCAAACACTGCAGTGGTTCCAACACAACATCACTGTGGGATGATGGGGACAACCACAAAGCCTGGGGAAAAGCACACAGCAGAGATGCAGGAGTTCCTGAAATGAAAGGAAATCTCGTGCCTGAGCATCTTCAGGAATTGCTGCAAAACTCACCTGCCCAACCACCCAGCCCCTCCAAGGCTCACTGAGAGCATCTCATGGAACAAGGAATGGCAGGCTTCCATATCTTGATCCATCAGGTGGAGAAAGTGAGGCACAGTCCTGACAATAACTCACCTGAAGCCTCAGAATTAGTTTTACACCAGAGCCAGGGCAGATCCCCTCGCTCAGACCCCAGCACACCCTGTCTGAGGGTCCCAGCTCACACTCCAAAGGAAGGAGCTGCTTTATGGAAGGAATTCTCTCTCTCCCTTAACATAATTTCTGTTTCCTTTCCTTGGAGCCACATCTCTGCAAACAACTGGACAGTCTGAGGCTGGGACCCTCCCAGACACCCAGTCAGTTAATTCCCAGTGACATCCCCTGCCTATATATTTGCAAACCAGGATTCCTTTCCCCAGCAGCAGCAGCAGGATGCACCAGCCAGGCTGAGTGTGAAGATGCTGGGTGTGGGGGATGGCTGCCACAGCCTGACCCTGAGCCAGGCAGAACCACTCACACCCACTGAGGTTTTCAGATTTTGCTCATGACCCGCAGTGGGAAGAAGACACTGAGGCAGACCTGAGTGGTGAAGAATTGCAAATCACCTTGTCAGCTTCTCCACAGGATCCAAACCACCTCCACAGTGGGTTTCTTCCTTCCCAAACTCACTCCACGTGGAGCCATAACCCTCAGCACCCAGAGCCCTCCTGCCTTACCAGTGCTCTTCAAACGCAGCCACCAACTCCACCACGCTCTGCTGATTATCTGCCTTCCCCTCCATGGCACGGGCTGGCAGCAGGTCCTGGGTGTCCAGGAGCTCCAGGAGCAGGTGCTGGGGGCTGCAGCTCCTTCCTCTGTGCCCCTCTCTGCTCTGAAGTGTTTCTGGCTGCAGTTTGGGAACGAGGATTTGCACGAGGCAAAGCCCACCCGCTGCCCTCTCTGGGTTGGCCTCAAAAGGGAAGGGAAAGAGGAACCACAGCAGTTTGTGGGTAGGAGAAATGCTGAGAAAACACTGGGAATCGCTTTAGTTTGGGAGGGACCCAAGCGGTGGCACAGCCAAGGCCAGAGCAGCAGCGGGGATGGTGCAGGGCAGGTGTGACCTGGGACACCAGCAGCACAGGTGGGCTGGGCTGTGTCCCACCAGGGTGGGCTGTGTGCCACCAGGGTGGGCTTCAGGGTGGGAGTCTGGGCAGTCCGGATGGCTGGAGAGGCCAGGAATGGGCTGGCAGGAGCCTGGTGCCCAGCTAGGGCCGGCGTGTCTGCCCCAAACACCAACAGCTGCACGGCTGTGGGGCCAGCCCAGGACTGCTGGTAACAACACACAAGGATTGTTGGTGATAACCCTGAGAAAGAACAAGACGTGGCTGGAGAAAGGCCCATGTGGAGGCAGGGCAACACTTTTCCAGAAAGGTCTGAGACAGTGCACTGTGCATGAGAAACAACCTGAGAAACAACCCATCCCAGAGCTTGTGCCCCAGGAGCCTGGACATCCATCCCATCAGCCAGACCAGTGCTGCAACCGGGACTGGAGAGCTCCTTTTCTTTTTTTTCTCTTCTCTTCTCTTCTCTTCTCTCCTCTTCTCTTCTCTTCTCTTCTCTTCTCTCCTCTTCTCTTCTCTTCTCTTCTCTTCTCTCCCCTTCCCTTCCCTTCCCTTCCCTTCCCTTCCCTTCCCTTCCCTTCCCTTCCTTTAACTCCACTTATCTTTTCTCTCTCCCCAAACCCCTCTGCCGTGCGCTCACAAACCCGGTCAGGCACTAACACCCAACTCCACAAACCCCTAAAATCCTTCTCCTTTTCCCGCCTCTCCCGCCCCTCTCTCCCCGCCGCCATCGCCGCCCCTCATGCCGGGCTCCCCCCCTCCGCAATGGTTCCTCCCGCCGCGGTTCCTCCCCCGCCCGGCGCGGCGGTGGTGGCGGCCGGCGCGCGGCGCGGTGACGCGCGAGCCATGGCGGCCGTGGCGGCGCTGCCCCCGGGGCCGCTGTCGCCGCCTGGCGGGGGCGCGGCGGACGCGGCGGGGCCTGAGGGCGCCGAGGGCCTGTTCGTGCTGCTGGGCGCGGGGCTCGCCGCCGCCAGCCACCCCCTGCTCTACGTCAAGCTGCTCGTGCAGGTCCGCTCGGGGGGGAGCGGGACGGTGCGGGGGGAGTCCGGTGTGTAACGGGGGTGGCGACTCCGGGATAACGGGAGGATTTCTGGGTGATGCTCCCGTGGAGGCCTCCGTGCGCTGGGGGTCACTGTGTGTACAGCCCTGCCCCTGTATAACGGGGCCCCCTGTGCGGTGCGGGCACCTATAGCACGGGGGGCACCTGTGGAAGCGGGGAGCTCAGTGTAATTAACGGGATGGGGTCCCATGGGTAACGGGGCATCGGGACCCCGGTACAACGGGAGCAGCTGGATTCCTGCAGGGCCCCTATGGAAACCCCCATGTGCTAGGGCTATATATATATGTATATATATGTGTGTGTGTGTGTGTGTATATATATACACATATATATATGTATATATATGTGTATATATATGTATGTATATATACAGCCCCTCGTTACAGTGGGACCCCCTGTGCAATGTGGGCATTCTACAGAATGGGGTCACCTATAGAATGGGGGACCTCCATGTGTAAAGGGGTATAGTCCCTGTGTGTGATGGGGATTGGGACCCCAGTGTCACTTGTGGAAGTGGATTCCTGGTTTGTGCCCCTATGGAGGCCTCAGACACCTATAGAATGGGGGACCTCCATGTGTAAAGGGGTATAGTCCCTGTGTGTGATGGGGATTGGGACCCCAGTGTCACTTGTGGAAGTAGATTCCTGGTTCGTGCCCCTATGGAGGCCTCCATGCCCTGGGGGTCACTGTACAGGCAGCCCCCCCCATTATAATGGGACCCCCTGAGCACTTCAAGAATGAGGGACATCTGGGTAATGGAGTGCTCCATATGTAAGGGAATGGGATCCCCTATACACTGGTGGAGCCTATATAAAAATGGGGTCCTGTATAATAGGAGAGTGAGGATGCCTTCTACAACAGGGGCGCCCTATATTGGGGATAAGGGACACCATATAATGGAGGGGTGAGGCCCCCATACAGTGGGGGCTCCTTTGCAGTGGGGTGTTGGGACCCCTCCTATGCCAGGGAATGGGGACACCCACTGGGAACCCCTATAAAATTACCCCTCTGCCATGGGGCCTCCCATACAAGGAGGAATAGGAAGCCCCAAAACCCTCTCAGTAACAGGGACCCCGCAAAATGGGAGGGTGGAGGACCCCCTGTAACCTAGGGGCCCCAAAAGAGGAAAGGAGTGCCTGAGAGTGACGGGGAGATGCTGGGATCAATCCTGTTCATCCCAGGGACTTTGGCAACACCAGAGCAGAGACCTGCTCACGAGCTTTCTGTCTCAGGTTGGCCATGAGCCACTGCCTCCAACCATTGGAAGAAATGTGCTGGGAAGGAAGGTCCTGTACATGCCTGGCTTCTTCACCTACGGTGAGTGACTGTCCCTCCCTGCCACCACGAGGTCCTGCCCTTGAGGAACCGGGGCTGGGAGCTGCCAGGCAGCCTGAGCTGACCCCCAGCAGCACTCCCACATCCCCTTGGGGTCATCCCAAGGCTGCAGTGAGGCATAAACCACCACAACTCCTTGCAAGGCTGTCAGATTTATGTACCTGTTGCTGGGGACAGGGGGTTGTTGGTGCTGCATCGTGTTCCTGTGGCACATTGCTCTGCGTTTGCACCGTGGTGGAGGGGTTTGGGGGGGTTTTAGGTGCTCTAGGCTTGTTGCAGGAGGTTTTTGTGTGTTTTGGAGGTTGCAAAATACTTTCCTTCTGCTCCAAAACAGCCCTGGAATAACCTGCCCCCTGCCCTGCTCATTTGTGTGTTGTAGATGGAGCCCTAAAGGGACAGAAATACCAAGAAAAGGGCAGGTAATATGTTTAGAAGGAAAAAAAATTAGTATTTTCCTCTTTTTGTGGGTGGAGAATCATGGAGAGGTGGGTGAATACTTTGTGACCTGCTCTCAGTGCAGGTTTGCTGTGGGGAAGGGGAATGCACAGCTGACAGCTGACTGGGCCAATCCCAAAATCAGCCAGTGTTATCCATGGGGTGGAACCAGCACAGGAGCAGGATGAGAGCCCTGGAAGCCCATCCTGGGACACCTAGGGCTGGAAATACTCCAGTGCTGCCCTTTGGAAGATGCAATTTCCAAAGAGATGGGCAATGTTGGGTGATGGAGAGGTGCAGAGCCCACCTGGCTTTGCTTGGACAGCACAGGAAGGGGCCAGGAGCAGTCAGTAGCCACCAGCACATAGTGGGTTTTATCCCACCTTGTTATATGTGGGAGAAATAGGATCTCTGGGCTTTTTTTTTTTTTTTTGCAACTAGAGACCTGAGGAGGTTTGCCTGGGAGAAGGTGGTGGGGCAGGAACTGAACATGGGTTTGTGAGGTCCATATGAACCCCGAGTCAGACCTTCCTGGGGTGGAGGGAGGAGGTGACAGCACAGAGCACCTGGGATGATCCCCCCTGCCTGGTTCAGTCCAAACTCCCTTGGAGCCCTTTCAGGTGAGCAAAACCATCAAAAGACAAACAGTAGCCCAAAATATTGGAGCTGTCCTTCCAGATTAGGCAGATGACAGTAAGAATTCTTGTCCTCCAGTATGAAGTTTCTTTAGGACTGTTACAATAAATCACTTACTGTGGGGCCGTGGAGTGGCTGCCCTGCCGAGCTGAGCCTGGCATGGTTTCAGCTGAACCCTGGGGCTGTTTGGGGTGCTCTCCAGGCACTGTCCCCTTCCCAACTGACAGCAGCCTGGTGTTGTCCCACCCAGCCAGACACATCGTGGAAGTGGATGGGAAGAGAGGCCTCTTCCGTGGCCTGACTCCTCGCCTCATCTCAAGCACTTTATCAACCATCACCAGGGGGAGTGTGAAGAAGGTAAAGGTCAGCTTCTCTCTCTGTTAATCACCTGCAGGGTCAGTGCTTCTGTAGCAAGGGCTGCACAGGAAGACTGATGCACCCATCCCTCTCCATCTCCTAAGGGAATAGTCCTCCAGTGCCCTTATCCCTGAAGTATTTTTTAATTTATAAACCTTTTTAATTTGATTTGGCATCTCTGCGCCTCGTATCCTCTGTCAGCAGTTTTGTGACTCTGCTATTCCTCTATTTTACTTTCCATCCTTTCTTCTCCTGTGTTCCTTTTGCCTGGTTGTCTTGTCCTTGCATCTAGAGCACAGCTTTTTGTGGTTTCCCCCTGTCCTCAGACATTGTTGGTCAGCATTTCCATCAGTTCTGAGCATGTTGCTTCCCTCCCCACTCAGGCTTTTCCACTGGAAGACATGGAGCACGTGTCTAACAGGGATGATGTGAAAACTTCACTTAGGAAAGTGGTCAGAGAGGTGAGAAGTGGATATTGCCCAGTCATGAGTGGTTGGGGACATCCCTGGGGACGTGGGTGAGATTACTTGGAGAGAATCTGGGGTGAGAAGTTTGTGGTGAGACGTTTGTGGATTTGTTTGTCTATCAGTTTAGTGGTCATTCTGTGTCCATCTGTTAAATAATTCACAGGAGTAGAAGTTTACCACAAGAACAAATCTCAAGAGAGGGACCCAAAACATGTTTCCCCACTCTGAGGGGAAGGGCCTGGGCTGTGCAGGAGGAGCAGCACAGCTTTTCTCACAGGTGTGTTCTCCTCCCTTCCCAGACATCCCACGAGATGATGATGCAGTGTGTGTCCCGGGTTGTCTCACACCCGCTGCACGGTGAGTCCTGTCCCCTGGCTGGCAGCCCCCTCCAGACTGGCATCACCCCAAACCCTGCACACTCAGGGGGATGATTCTTACAATACTTCTGTATCATAGGAGGCTGATGCTGGGGTTTGCCTTCAGGCACTAACACAGCTGAGCAATGAGTTTCTCTCTTCCCACTCATCCAGGACCTTGTCCTAGAGATCCCACTGGGGTTAGGGCCAGTAGCAGCTTTCCAGTGCCTAAAGGGGCTCCAAGAGAGTTGGAGAGGGACTTTGGACGAGGAGTTTCTCTCTTCCCACTCATCCAGGACCTTGTCCTAGAGATCCCACTGGGGTTAGGGCCAGTAGCAGCTTTCCAGTGCCTAAAGGGGCTCCAAGAGAGCTGGAGAGGGACTTTGGACGAGGGCACGGAGAGACAGGACACAGGGAATGGCTTCCCACTGCCAGAGGGCAGGGTTAGATGGGATATTGGGAAGAAATCCTTCTCTGTCAGGGTGGGCAGGCCCTGGCACATGGTGCCCAGAGCAGCTGTGGCTACCCCTGGATCCCTGGAAGTGTCCAAGGCCAGGCTGGAGGGGGCTTAGAGCAACCTGGGAGAGTGGAAGGTGTCCCTCCCCATGCCAGGGGGTTTGGAAAAAGATGATCAATCAGGTCCCTTCCAACCCAAACCTCTCTGTGATCCTCTGAAATCCTTCCCACCACTTACAGGCTCAGGAAAGGCCCCAGTTTCTAATGAGTCTTGCAGTGCTGATGACCACTGAGAGGAGCTGGAGATGCTGTGAGTTGAGGGAGAGCAGAAGGGTCATTTTTCATTTTCCTTCACATCCAGTACAACCCAAACTGGATTTGTTTGTCTATCAGCCTTGTGTTTCTTTCCTCCCAGTGATCTCCATGCGCTGCATGGTCCAGTTCGTAGGCCGGGAAGTCAAATACAGGTGAGTGGCTGCAGCTGGGAAGGGTCTGGGGCCAGGGGTGCCAGGTGCTGACCCCAGATCAAATATAGGATGCTCTGGGATGGTCCCTGTGAGTGGGGCATGGCTGGAACAGGCTGCTCACAACCCTCCACCTTCCAGGGAAGTGATCTGAAAGAAGCCACCACATTCCCTTCCATCCACATAAAATAAACACTGCTGGTAGCTGAATGAAACTTAATGGTAGCTCCCATGACATGGGGGATAGGGTTATCCAGGAGGCTTGAGAGACTGAAAAGTGAATCTCAGCTGTGCTTAGAAGGTGGGTGACTGGGGCTTGAAGGAATGTGGGAAGGCTGGCTCTGTCCCTGATGTGCCTCTGTTCCACCTTGTGCCCATGGGGCTTTGGGGTTGTATCACCCCTTGCTGATCACACGAGTCTCCTGCCTTTTTCTTTGGCTGTTAATGGAAAGGGAAGGCAGCAGGGAGGCAGAGTGGATATCACAAAGCTTTGCTGCAGCCCTGCTTAGTCTGTAAAATTTTTCCAAGCCTTTTGCAGTACCAGCTGCCTCTCTGCAGGGCAAAACTGCCTGTGGAGCAACATGGAGGCACGCTAGACAGGATTGCAGCCAGCTCACAACAGCCAGCTCAAGTTCCCAAAGGCAGGACAGGGTTCTTGGGCTTAGAATCAGCCAAATCAAATCATATCACACAACATCTGTGCCCACTCACAAGGCCTCACAGAGCTCTTGTACCTTCAGCACTGAACAGCTATGTGCAGGTTGGGTGTTCTCCCAGGTGTCACTGCAGACTGGCAGAGTACACACACGACCTTCCTTCCCTCCAACCTGCTTGGTCTGAGGACAATAGGCAGAACAAGCTGCCTTCTGCTGGAATGGTGGCTGGGGAGGCTCTGCCATGGCTGGGGCCTGCAGGATGCATGTGAAGCTGCACAGGGCAGAGGTGGAACAACTCTGCACACTCACAGCTCTTTTCCTTTCTTGGCAGCGGTGTGTTCAGTGCCATTGGCAGGATATTTAAGGAAGAAGGGATCCTGGGATTCTTTGTGTACGTGAGTTGTTGTTTAAATACTTTCTCCCGTAGCCTGAAGGCGCTGATGGCTCTGCCGGCAGCTCTGCCACCCCCAGCTGGAGTCACACTGAAACCTTGTCTGACCAAGGGACTCCCACATCACTCCTACGATTAAATCTGTGCCTTTGACAGCATTCCAGTTTGACCATTAAGTTTGCCCCAGATCTTATCTTCAATCAAACCTTCAGAGCCCAGAGAAAGCTGTATTTTTTTCTTACCGTTCGTTTTCCCTTGGTGCTTCTTTGTGTTTCAGTGAAGGGCCATTTAAAGCATTTGTTTGTGCAACAGGCACCAAGATCAAGTGCAACAATAAGTTCCCTTGTTGAAATGAAAGCCAGAGCCTGGATAAGGAGCATATTCCTCTGCAGAGCACCGTGGGTGCTTGTAATGAGCAGGTTTACCTGTGTGCTTGGAGAGTGGTGGTATCTGGATCAGGAGGAGCTGAAAGGTGTTTCCAGCTGCTTACAGAGTGTGGCAAATTGATGCATCACTGAAATGGAAGTTTAGTGGGCACCTTTTCGCTTGAACCTTTAATTAATGCTTCCTGCCTTTCTTTTTCACATCTTCATAAAAGCAGAACCACCTGCTGTGTCTGCTCGTGGTCGGGAGATAACTCACTTTATTATGTCAATAATAGTAAAGGCAGCTCTGGAATTTCAGTAGGGCTTTTCAGGATGCCTTTGGCTCTGCAGTCACAAAATATGGGCCTCCAGATGAAACCTGAATGCATCAGGAAGAGGGAAGCAATCACAGGGGGTCTCACCCTGTCCTTCTCCAAGAAGAAATGGCCAGGGATCTGCAAAGACCCCACCCACTGAGTGTCACTGCTTCTTCATTTGGCAGCCCACAGCTTCTCAGCTGAGCTGTGCAGCTCCACATCTGCTCCACTGAAAATACGATGCTCTGGGATGGTCCCTGTGAGTGGGGCATGGCTGGAGCAGGCTGCTCACAACCCTCCACCTCTCAGGGAAGTGATCTGAAAGAAGCCACCACATTCTCTTCCATCCACATAAAATAAGCACTGCTGGTAGCCTCATGAAACTTAATGGTTCTCAAGAAAGGCTTTAACACAACCCAAATTGTCTCAGGAGGGCTCTGAAGTTCTACATGCTCTATAACCCTCCTAGGAAGTCCCACTGCTGTGAGGGGAGCACAAAGTGCATCTGAAGGACCAGACTGCTGGTTTTCTCCTCTCAGCCCTGGTGCAATCCCAGCACATCCACTGCCCTAAAATCATGGCAGTGCACTTGTTTCTCATGCCTTATAACCACCCCCAGCAATAACAGTGGCACACACTCTCTGGGTGTGTGCCTGGCTAGAGATAAAGGCTTTTCAAGGATGGATTTATCTCCCTTTCCCTCATACCTGCAGCAGGCTCCTGACAGCCCAGGAAGGTGTTCCCTGAGCTTCAAAGCTGCTGGGCATGGTCAGCTCAAGGATGGCTTGTACCAGGTCCCTTGCACTGGGGTTTCTGCTGTTGGTTACTGTACATCATTCAGGCTTCCTCCTCTGCCTGCTGCTATTCCAGCTTTTCATCACCTTCCAAAGATACTCCCAGTTCAGATCTTGGACATCTCAGCAGGTGTGAGAATTGCAGCACTCACTTTTTTATGTCAATAGCAGTAAAGGCAGTGCTGGAATTCCAGGAGGGATTTACAGGCTTGATGCCTTTGGCTTGTTGGCTTTTTTTAGTTGCGTTCTGCAGCTCTCAGACCCCTGGTTTCCAGTCATCCAGCTCAGGGCCAGCAGCTGTCATTACTTTGGAGGGGAGAAAGGGATGGGATCCTTATTGGAAGTGGAATAAACAGTCTGACTCCCTATCAACAGTTGGGTGAGGTTTTCCTTATGGGGCTGCCCTGGCCCAGCCCTTTGCTTCTGGAATTTATTAGACTCTGTTGTATCTCAGCAGCTCAGGAGCTTCAGACTTAACTTTGAGTTAGAGAAAGGATGGTTTTTACAAAGGCTGAAAGCCAAACACAAAGCAGAGCATCTCTTTGGGGCCAGAGAGCTTTGATTTCTTTGTCCAGACTGCTGCTCTCATGTATCACATCTTTGAAGCCAGTGAATCTTCTGTTGAAGGTTTCTGCTGTGCCTGGCCCCTGAGACCTCAGCTGCATCCACAGGGCTGCTGGGGCCTTAACAATGCACAGGTTGCTCCCAAAACCAGTCCCAGTTGCTGCTCTGCTGCTGCAGCAACCACAGCAGGAAACAAACTGGTCCCTTGCTCTGAGGAGGCAGCGTTGTGTTTGGGAAGAAACAAAAGAGTCAGATTAATGTGCTGAAGGTGACTCTTTCCAGCTCAGCAAACACTCCTGTGGCTCTTGACAGGCTCCTTTTCAGAACTGACCACATCTGCTGGCGAAACACAGGTTTGACACACACCTGGATCATTTTGCACTGGAACAACCTCTGCAAAAGCAGGAAACCCTGCACTGCTGCAGCAAATGCTGCAGAAGCACCAACAATCTGGAGAAGCCCTCTGGAATATTCTGTAAAGTTTTAGTGCTATTATCTGCAAAAGCTGGCAGTGCTGGTGCTGCTGGGAGCTCCAGTGTGTCAGTGGGAGGCATTAACCAAAGAACTGTGCTCCTGGGGGCAGCAGGGACTGGGAAATATCAGTGTTCCCCCAGTTACTCCCACTTTGCAGTGGAGCAGGTTGTGCAGGAACAACCCCTCTCATTTTGATTTCTAAAAGAAGGGATATTCCACAAAGAGATGAACTTCTCATTCTGCATCCAAAAGAGCATCTTCAGAAATGGAAACCACTTCATCTGTGTCTCACTTGGGTTTCTCAGCAGGAGTTGGGCCAAGAAGGGATTTTGGATAGAACAAGGGGAATTGAGTCATGCCCAAAAACCAGATCCCAAAAACTTTCCAGCCAGAGCAGTACGTGTACCAAGTTTTAAGGCTGAGAGCTCTTCCCTGAAATCTCCCTTTTCAGTTCCTCCTGAAGTAAAAATTTCATTTTGGGGGAGTGGAGTTCCTCTGAGCTGGTGGAGGGAAGGAGGGCTGGGCATCTCAGGAGGTGGCACTGGGACCCTCCTGCACCTCACACCCCTCTTTTTGCCCTTGCAGTGGGTTAGTCCCTCACATCCTGGGGGATGTCATCTTCCTCTGGTGCTGCAACCTCCTGGCTCACTTCATCAACACCTACGCTGTGGATGACAACGTGAGTGGAAGTGCCTGAAGGTGCCTGGGGTCTGCACCAAGCACCTGCAGTGGGGAGGAGTTACTGGGGAGCAGGGGCTGATTTAATACAGACCCCAGGCTTTGGGGAACTCCCTGAGAGTGCTGGAGGCTCTGTGTCTGCTCAGGGCTGTGCTTCACCTGCACTTTGGGGGATCACAGTTCCCCAAATGCCTTCCCAGACTCTCAGCTGGAATGCAGCTGCTCTGTGTGGCTTTCTGCCTCCTCCCTTGCCCCTCTCCTCAGGTTCAGGGAGTGTCATATGTGACACTGCCAGCCTGGTGTCATCCCCATGCTCCACAACGCCTTTGGTTTCTCTCTGCAGTTCAGCCAGGCCTCGGTGATCCGGAGCTACACCAAGTTCGTGATGGGGGTATGTAGGCAGCTGCTGTGTCCTTTCCCCTCCTCCTGCCACCTCTGGGCTGAGAGCTCGTGCTCTAGGGACACAGCCTGGTCTGTACTTGACATCCCTTATCCAAGGATAACTGCTAACCTGCAAAAGCTGGAAATAGCGTTTTTGACATGGGGAGCGTTAGAGAGGCTGCTGGTTTTCTGTGCTTTCAGATCGCTGTGAGCATGCTGACCTACCCGTTCCTTCTCGTGGGAGATCTCATGGCAGTGAACAACTGTGGGTATGTCCTTCACACTGAGATCTAAAGCTTTCCCTTCCTTTCTTGCAGCCCCTTGTTGTCTGAATGGGCTGCTAACGACCGTAAAGCTTTCCTCCAGCCCCGTAAACTCTGTGGCACCTCGCAGACCTGGCTCGTTTCCTGTCCCAGGTTGCTTATAATTTTAGATCAGAGGGCACAGACACGAGCAGCAGAAAAGCTCAGGTGGTGAGAAATCGGGAGAGTTGTGGTGGTGTGGTCCCATCTGAGCTGAGCTGGGGGCACAGGGATCAAAGGGACAGTGCTGGCTCCAGGGAGCAGCACGAGGGAAGCAGAGCTCTTATGGCAGCCATGGGAGCAGACAGGAGCAGGACCCAGCTTGCATTCCCAATCGCCCTGCTCTTCATTTTTGCTCATGGGAACGGGATCCAAGTGTGGTGCCGTGTTTTCTCAGTATCTGCTGGCTTTTGAAGGTGTAGATACGGTCCTGGACTCTCAAAGTCTCCAGGTAACGCTCCTTGTTTGTGCACTCCAGGGGTAATTAAATTACAGATCTGCTGCATTGTAAATAAGGAGCTGTCACTTGGCTGCCAGCCCGGTGTGGACACTGTCCCCATGTCCTCATTCACACTTCCTGCTGCTCTTCTGTTACCTGTGTGGGTAAGGTGACACATCCACCTCAGCTGTTCCTGTTGCCGTGCAGGTTGCGTGCAGGCCTCCCTCCCTACGCTCCTGTCTTTGCATCCTGGATCCACTGCTGGAGGTACCTCAGTGCTCAGGTGAGGGAGCAAGGCACACACGGGGCTTTGGGCTCCCTCTGCTCCTTTCCCAAGTCTGCAGAATTCCCCAAAAGTGCCTGTGCTGCATCCTTGCCGTGCTCTGTAGCCTGCTTCTGTCCCTCCAGTTCTGGCACTGGTACCAGCATGGCAGTGCTGCTCTGCCCATTGCACACCCCGAGCTTGCAGCCTGTGAGCTTTTATCCTGTGCATTGCACACAGCAGAGTCTGTGCCCCTCTGCATGTGTCACGCCTGGGGAAATGCTCAGCTCCAGCACCCACGGGGCTGGAACCTCACTTTGTCCTCAGAGCAGCCCAGGGTGCCCAGGCCTTGCAGCCCTGCCATGGGCATGGCGTGGGGCCCTGCTAAAACAGCTGCAGCTCCCTGGGCAGGTCTGAGGCTGCCCTGACCCTGAGCTCTCCTCCTCAGGGGCAGCTGTTCCGTGGCTCCAGCCTGCTGTTCCGCAGGGCGCCCGTCCCAGCCGCCTCCTTCCCCATCGACTGACGCCTCGGCAGGGACAGCTCATCAGCGTGGACTCCTCAAGAAACCCCAAGCTTGTTTCGATATCTGTATATTTCTATTTTCTGATCCAAAGTCCATGGTGCCAGAACTGACACCTCCTCTCCAGCAAGGCCAGGAACAGACTTCTGGACATCTGGCTCAGGCCCCAGCTGGACCAAAGCTCCATCCTCGTGGCTGTCTCAACTGGGATGTATAGCAGAGAGAGCAGAAAGCTGTTGTCTCTTTGGTCCAAGCTGTAGCTCTGGAGTTGCTGGGGAAGTCCAGGAATCCAGAAAATGCCCAGGTACTAAAGGAGCCAGCCATGAGCTGCAGGGACAAAAGACTGCTTTGTTCTGCCTGAGCTGAAAAGCAGCAGGAGAGCCAAGGTCACCCCCCTGGGAAGGTTATGCCAGGTGACAGCCTCCTGCCTCGTCCTTTCTGGAGAGAGCACCTTTGCCTGGCAGGTAGCTCATCCTGGGCAAGATCAACCTGCCATCCATATTTAAGGTTTGAGGGTCCTTATCACCCAGGAACATCCCACCTCCCATGGGCATGAAAAGGAAATTATAGGATCAAAACAGGGAAGGGAAACAGAGTCCCACTGCAAAGAACAGAAGGGTCCCAAAGAGACAGGTCCAGCCCAGCTCAGGGCAGTGATGGGATGTGGACAAGGAGAGGGCGCTTGGGAAGGGACATGTGCTGCCAGTGATGCTGCTTTGGGCAGGATTTCACTCATGGAATGGGCTGTGTTTAGGATACACCCAGCAGAGCTGTGGGCTGGGCAGGCAGCCTGCACCCACTGGAGGAGGCAGGTGCTGGGTTGGACTGGCCTGGCTGCAGCGAGGGGCCTCTCCCAGCCAGCAGCACCACGAGCCCCGCTGGGCTCCTGCTCCTGTTGGGATCTGAGAGCTGCACACAAAGGGCTCTCCTGCAGCAGGGGCAGCCATCCAGGGCTGTCTGCAATGAAGGGACACACCTTGAGCTGGCCAAAGGCTGGTGAGGCATCAGAGTTGAAGGCTCCTGGTGCTCAGTGGAGCACGGCTGGCTCTGTGTGTAGCAGAGCTCACCATGGCACCGGGGCAGGATTGATGCTCAGCTCCCCAGACAAGAATTTCTTTGCACCAGTCTGTGCTGTGATGGCAGCCAGGCAGATTTCCCCTATTTCAGTTCCCCACGAAGCAGTCTTTTGCACAGAGGTGATGCTGCACTCCCTGGGAAGAGGTTTAGCATTGCTTGAGCAGGTTCCCATGTGCTGCAGCTGGGATCTCATCTCATCCTGGTCCTCTGGGGACCTGCCATCACAGGGGTTTTTTCTGCAGCAGGCAGGGTCGATGCACACCCCAGGCAGGGCTTGCAGGACAGTGGTGGTGCGTGCTGGGACTGGCAGCCCCCACCCAGCTCCTTCAGTGTCGTGAAGTCGGTCCTGTCTGTCCTCCCTCGCTCCCAGTTTGTGTTACAGTTAAATAATGCATGGACCTGTTCCCTAACACCAGAGATGATTTCAAAGATAATTTAATTATGCTCCAAAATAGAGTTATAAAACAACTATTGGGTGGTTTGGTTTTTTGGTGGGTTTTTTGTGATTTTTTTGGTGATTTTTTTCCCCCTGTATAATGTGCTCCCTCAGGGAAGATTTCAGTTTAAGACAGGCACTTCCTTTGGTCTTTTCTACTAATCAGGGGCTAAAACAGCTGTTTAAAACTCAGGTTCCCCGTGATTTTCCTCTCCTCCATGGAAGGTGGGCATATTTAGGCTGAGCAAATTGCAGTGGGTGCACCTGGAGTGAGGATGGAGGCAGCAGAGGGCTTGGGTGCTTGAAGCAATATATGTGGAATTAGGTTTTTGGAGTTAAAATTGACCTTGAGGTCTTCTGGAAAGGGGTGATAGAGACCCTTTGCTGTTGTCAGACGAGTGAGGTGGGCTCAGCCATCTTCCCCCTCACAGCTCCATCCTTCCCTTTAATCACCTTGTTTTATGACCTGCTCCCACACAGGGCACTGCACCTGCCAGGTCACACAGCACCTGCTCAGCAACATGTACCTTTGCCCTCCAAATTAAAGCCACCTTCTGCTGCTCACATGCCTGTCAAACCTCCTGCAGCCCCTGCACAGCCTGACTGCAGCCACTGCAGGGAAAAGTGCTATTTCCTGTCCTTTGAGGAGTTTACCTAAGGAATTTACCTAAGGGATTTACCTAAAGCTGGACCAGTGGATGCATCCTGGCAGTAATTTCTGCCCAGTTCATCAGGGCCCACAAACTTGGCTGAAAACCCAACAGTTGACTGTAGTTTTTGCTCAATTTAAATGAAAACCAGGTTTCAGAGCTTTCACTGCACTGCCTTACTTTGAAGAAAGGGGCTGCCATTTTCAGGATGGTTGAATATTTCTTCACCTCCTCTTTCTATCTCTGATTCTTTTTGTCCCATGCTTCATTGAGGGGCCCCACCACAAGGACAAATGTCTTCACCAGGAGCAGGCAAGGAGACAACCCAAACCCTGGCTGGGCATCCCTCTCCCTTAAATTGCTACCCATTAGTCAGTGCCTGGCCCTGTAGCTGGTGCTCAGGTATCCCAGCTGAAGGGGATAGGGCCCCATTCCCGCAGGAGAGGGGATCCAGGGTGGAACATGTGGTCAGGAGAACAAATGAAGGGGTGGAGGAGGAGGTTTGGGTCTGGCGCCCGGGATGGAGCCGGGGGTTTGTCCCGCTGGCGCTCCCCTGTCTGCCCAGGAAACAACCTCTGGTTTAAATATTGACTCTCCTGCACAAAGCCAGGCTGGGTGGGGATCGCTGCTGTTCCGTGCCCACACCGTTTATCAGCCTCCAGTGGAGAACTGAGATTGCTGGGACTTTGGCCTCATCTGCTCCCAGCTGCCCGGGGGAGAAGGGAGGCAGCGACAGCAGCCAGGAGAGGGAATCTCAGGTCAAGGCTGGTCTGTCTCTCCACTGGGCATGGATGCTCGAGTCTGGCAGGATCTGGAAAGCAGCAAGATGAGCCTTTGTGCCCAGGGAAGTGCAGCTGAGCTCAGAGCCAATGTTCCATCCTCTCCTTTCCCCTGCAGAGTCGTCCTGCTGAAGACCCTTCAGTTCAGTCCAAACCCCTCCTGGCCGTGCCACTCTCCTGCCGTGGAGCTGGGAGGGAAACATCCCAGAGAGCCCTCCTGATGTCTGGATGGTGCCTGGTGTCTCCCTGGTGTCTGGTCAGAGGGAAGACCAGGAGCTGCCAGCCCTCCCCCGCAGCCATGGAGGGCCCCATCTTGCAGCCACGCATGAGGAAGTGCCCTGTGGCACAGCTGCCCTCGATAAGGCTGTTTGCTCTGTTCTCCCGCAGCGCCGAGCTCCACGTAGGCAAATAATTCCTTAAAAAAAAATATATATATATATGTAAAAAATAATAACCCTCACAGAGGAGATTCTGCTGCTGGGCTGGTGGGGCTGGCTGGTGCCAGGAAATGCTCAGGGTGGGGACTTGGACTGGACCCAGGCACCAGCGGCACGGTGGCCCTGGACCTGTCCCTGTCTTCACACAGCCCCATCCCCTGGGATGGCCTTCACTCGAAATGGGGGATTACAGAGGAGCCAGGTCCTCATGGATTCCCCCCTGGATAAGGGAAATCCCATCTGGAATCAAGGAGAAGAGGCCACAAAGAGCACAGGAGCAAAGCTCAGCACAGCAGCCTGACCTGCCACACTGACAGTGACAGCTCCGTCCATCACTCACGGCTGGTAAGAGGATGGGAAGGATGTGGGGAAGCTGCTTTCCATGCTCCTGCTTGCCTGCTGCGGTCGTTTTTTTAGGGTAAACTCCCCCAAATCTCCCTAAACTGAGCTGCTGTGTTCCCTCCTGGGCAGTGCTCTCAGGTGGTGTTTCATCCCACCCCGAGGGCATCTGGGTCTTTTGGGGAAGAGGTGGCAGCACAAGGTCAGCACAAGGTCAGGCTCCTTTCCCTGCAGCCACCGTGACCCCTGCACACCTCCCTCGGCACTTTCACCTCACTGGGCCCCCCATCCCAGGGGAGAAACAGGAGGGGAAAAGTCTCCCCAGCTTTAAACTCAGCCCCTCTCCCCCTGCTGTGACCCCAGGCCGGGCTGGCATGGCGAGGGTCGGCATCGCCGCGGCTGCGGCCCTGTCTCGAGGCGCTGGCCCTCGCTGCAGACATGTGAGTGCTCCCATCCCTCGGAATGGAGTTTCTCCCTGAAAAGCCGCCTGCGCTGTGCGGCCGGGCGGCTCTTGTCAGGCTGCCAGAGGAGGCCGGAGCAGCGTCACATGCAGCAAAGTTTTACAAGGCGAGCGAGTGTCTGGGGAGAGGGACCGACCGCCGCACGCACACACTCGGACGCGCACGCCGAGAAACCTCCTCCAGGCTCCCTCCAGCTCTCATCCCAACGCTGATTTTTTTTTTCTTTCCTCCTTTTTTTCTTTTGTTTTTGGAAGAACAAAGACTTTGGGGTGGGTTGGCGCTGTTGTTTTTCCGGGGTTGCTGTCGGTGGATGGGGGGAGGCTGGAGGTGGAGGGGGGAGCCAGTAGCTTGAATGTGAGAAAGTCCCAAATTTCTCTGGCCGAGTTCATCTGTGCAAAACTTAGAGGAGGAAAGACGGGGGAGGGGGGGGAAATAATTAAAAAATAAAATATGATGACGTCACTCGGAGCAGGGGGTGCCTTCCCTGCTGCCTGTCAGATGTGCCTGAAAAGAACAGGGCAATAAAACAACAGCCGCCTCTGTCTCCCTCGTTAAACACGGCACTAATTGGATGTTAATTTTTCCTTGCTCTTCTCGCTGCTCGATTGTGAGGGCTCTGCCTGGCTCTCTCTCTCCCGCTTCCTTTCTTTCCTGTTGCAATGCTCTTGGCAGCTCTGAGGGACTCCGGACTGTGCGCTCCCCTCCCGCTTGTGGACTGGAATAATTCAGGAGCTGGGAGAATTAAAAAAGACGAGGCGCGGGGGCGAACGGTTCAGAAACGGGGCGGGCGTGATGGATTTCGAGAGCTACGCTAATCTCCCCGTTTCCCGTGCATTGTCCTGCCGACTTGGAGCTATTCTCTTCCCATCTGATTTCTCTTCCCCTCCTTTCCCTTCGCGTTGGGTTTGGACTGCAGGGCAAAAATATATGTTTAAAAAAAAAAAGGCATTAAAAAAAGGAAAAAAGGCAGGAAAAAATAGAAAAAAGACTTTAAAAAAAGGGGAAAAAAGAAGAAAAAAGCCAAAAAAAAAAAAAAAGAGGAAAAGAAAAAAAGCCTGGTTCAATGACGACAAACCCCCAAACCTCCTCCCAGCTCCCCCCGTCTCGCCGCGCTGCCTAACCCCTGCGTGGAAACAGGCGTTTTAGGGAGCCGGAGCAGGAAGTTGTTGTTCTCTGTCTTGCCCAGGTCATCCTTCCAGGGTATGTGTGCAAGGGCGGTGGGCACGAGGGCTTGGTGGGCGCCCAGCAGCCGTCGGCCGCCCCCCATGCTACCCCTGGCCAACGAGGCGGGTGAGCAGCGCAGGGGCAACGGGGGCCGGGTGGTGTTTTGGGGGACGCAAGAGGGGCCCAAGGGACAGGATGGGTGGGGGAGCGGAGGGGAGGGAGCAGGAGGCGGAGGTGGGGGGAGAGAGCGAGAGCCGGGGAGTAAAGTCCTACCTGGGATCGGTGCCAACTTCCTGCAAAGGGTTACAGACCCGCGGCTTTGAGAGCCCACCAGAGGCGAGTGCGCTCTTGTCACGGTTCCAAGGCGAGATGAAGGCAGCGGGAACAGGTACAGCAGATGCCGAGTGGCCTCGTTTGCCCGCCGAGCGGGGCTTCAGCTCGATTTAAGCTTCGCCAACGAGGAGCCTTCGGTGCTCCCGCCGGCGGGGGCCTCGCCATCCCCGCACGAGGCCACCAGGGCTGTCGGGTGCCAAGGGTGGGGTGGGTGGCTCGGTGGCGGGGGGGGTGTGTGTGCATGGCACGGGGGGGCCTCTGCCGCTCGCTCGCCTTCTTGCCGTTTGGATTAACATGCGGAAGATGCGCCTGTCACTTTGCTTACTGTCAGCGCCGGCTCGGGGATGGGTGACGGCTTTGTTCGGCGCAGCCGGGGGAGCCGTGCCAACTCGGACTTGGCAGGCGAAGCCGGGTGGGCAGGGAGAGGGGGACGAGGGAGCGGGAACGGCTGCTGGGGCGGCTGCGGAGGGACGTGGCCGCAGGCCCGCGTCTGAGCACGGCGGCTTTCTGTTGGCGTGCGCCTCCCTCTCCCTCCCTCTCTCCCGCGCTCGCCTGCGCCCAGGCTGGTGCAGACAAAATGAAAACGTGTTTTGTTTTGGTTTTTTGGCATCTCCCCAGCAGCACTACCAACCCCAGCTGCCCCCCCTCCGTTCCCTTCCCCAACCTGCTGTGACTCCCTTTTACAATCAGCACGACCCAGGTGCTCGGGCAGCAACAAAATAAGGCCAAAAATACCCCCTGGCACCCAAACCACCCCCAATCTGCCACCCTGGGCAGCAACTGCTTCCAACCGTCCTCCATGGCGGGTGGGTTGTTGTTTGTATGTACGTATATATATTTTGTCCTCTTTTTTTTCTGCCCCCATTGGGTCCCTCTCGCGTTGGGTGTGTGTGTTCCTATTCAAGGACCCACCACCTCCTGTTGTGCTAAAACCAGGAAGGAGGGAGCCAAGGGCTCATTTCTGCCTGGACGCCGGGGCGGCGTGCAAGGGAGACAACGATGGAGGACAAGAGGAGGGAGGAGAGGGATGGGAAGGCGGGAAAAGGAGCATGGGGAGGGCGGAAAAAATAATCCACCTCCCCAGGCCTTTTGTTTACCCTGCATCGATGCAAAGAGGGGTTTGGGGGTTTTTTCCTCCCCTTGTCCTTTTTTTCGCCATGTGCTTGAGCCTCAAGGGGCGTTTTTGAGCCTGACGGGGCAACTTTCCGGAGCGGGTGGTGTCGGAGGTTGATTTTTTGGGAGGTGACGGGCTCGTCCCGCAGGCGCGCGGCTCCCAGTGCAGGAATTCCTGCCAGCTCGCCTTTGTGCCAGCCTCCCTTGGCCTTGGGTGTCTCGTTCGGATGGAGCCTGGCATCCAGGCACCGCCCATTTCTTGGCATTGAGCTGCGAGGAGAAGGAAAGGGGAGAGAGCGAGCGAGAGAAGGGAAAAAAAAAAGCTGTCTCACTCAAACTGGCCTTTCTCGGAAAAGGATCCTTCCCCGATGATTGTCCGGATAAGCGGAGCTAAATCCAGCCACTACTCAACAACAAAACCACTCTCTTCCACGGTGCGTCTCTCTTGCTGCCTTGGTACGAAATCGAACCTCACTCTTAATTTTGGTTGGTTTTTTTTTTTTTTTTTTTCTCCGTGCGGTTGGGGTTTTTTTGCCTTTGATTTGAAATAACGTTTTGTTCCTCCACTTGCTCCGTTGCTTTGTTGTTGCTGTAACCTGCCTTCTCCCCGAAATCCCTTCCCGCCGAGTCCTCTGGCCCTTGGTGCTAAAACACCCGACTTTAATCAGTCTCCTAGAGAGGGATGTATAGCAGATAGGCAGGTCCCTACGTGCAGCATTTGGAGCAGAACTGGAGGGTGATTTCTCTCCCTGCCCTCGCCCCACCACCCGGGACGTCCCCAAGAGCCACCCGGAGCTGGGCGTTGTCGCCCGGGTGCCTCTTTAGTTCCCCACCGGGCACCACCGAAGGGGGAGAATGTGTCGAATCATGTCGGATTTACAATTCAACATGGCAGCCGGAGCAAACGTGGTGGGAGACGCTGGGCACGGGCACTCCCGGCAGCGCCAGCGCAGGGTGGGGGCACGGCAAGAGCGGATGCACGGACAGGGAGGACGAGAGGACAGCGGGGAGGACACCGGGGCGAGGTCAGAGCAGGAGGATAATTTTATTTCATTTCATTTGAAGGGGGTGAGTTCCACCAGGAGCGGTCTGGGAAGGAGGGAACTCAAGCCGCCTGGTTTTGTCAGCATTAACTGTTTAGAAGCTGGCTGGTTCCCCACGCTGGCACGGCGTGCCCGGGCAGGAGCGGGGCTGGGAGATGCCCGGCAGCGGGGCGGGACGGGGCACTCCGGAGGTGGCTTTTCCTGGAGCCACGACGGCCTCGGGGCTGGGCCGGCTGCTGCTGGAGGAAGCCCTGCGAAGGCTCGGGATGTTCCCGGCTGCTGCTGGAGGAAGCCCTGCGAAGGCTCGGGATTTTCCCGGGCCGTGTGGCTCCTCCGGCCTCGTGCAGGTTCGCGCCTCGCACCGGGGCGAGGTTTGGCACGGCCGAGGCTCCGCAGGGTGGCCCAGCCCTACCCGAGCCCAGGGCTTGCCCCAGCGTGGGGGAATATGCCCTCTTTCTGTCAAACTTAATTTAGGCCTGGCTGGGACACAACAAAAGCAGCTTGTTTGCAGGGCAGGGTCCTCCTTCCTGGCTGCCGCGCACTCTGCAGGCGCTCGGAGCCATGAAAGCCACCCCTCCTCCTTCACCAAATTTTTCCTCCTCTTCCCTGCTGCCCAGCCTCCCTGCTCCTCCTCCTTTATCTGAAAAAAAACCCCTTTTTCAGTCAGCGAGGCATGGCCCTACAGTAAAACCTTCAAACTGGCCACAAAGCACCCAAATGCTGCGGCCCTTCTCTGCCTCCGTGACCCAGCAGCCTGCCCTGGCTCTATCAGCCCTGCTCTGGGGACATTCCCAAAACTGCCTTACCCACCAGGATGGTGACAGCCTCCCAGAGATGATGTCCTGGGAATTTCACATCTTCCTGACCCCGCAGGGAGCTCTGTGGCCTCGTGCGCCCTGGTTTGGTGGCTGGGATGCTGAGGTCCACTCCTGGACCTTGCTTGTGCTGTTTCCATAACACCCCACGGCTGGTCTGGCAGCTGGAATTCCCACGTTGTGGAGCTGGGGGCAGTCAGGCATTTGTGGGGTCTGATCCCCAAGATGTGCCAGGATGGTCTCTTCAGCAGAGCACGTGGACACAGTGGGTTACATCCAGACCCTTAATTCCAGTGAAAAGGCAGCACAAGTGTTTTACTCATCACTGCAGCTTTTCCCTTACAGATTATTTATACAAAGAGGGGCTGGGGTGAAAACAGACCTTTCCCAATTTGCTCCCAATCCCTATTGCTTTCTTGCGAAAATCTGGTGGAGAACAAATATTAAAAAACCCCAAAACCCCACTGAAGATTCTGCAAGCGGCCTGAGAGGAAAAAAAAGTCTGAACTCAAGCAAGGCTCTTCTGACGTGTCCTAAGCAAAACATCTGGCACCCCTGGAAGAGCCGTCCAGCCAAGGGACACAGCTGTTTTATTCCACAGCTCACAGCAAAACAGGGCTCGTGCTTCCAGAACATGGCTCAGCAGAAAGGGTGAATTCTTGAAAGGGGCAGTCAGATCCTTCTGCTGTTTATTGCTTCTGAAACCCCAGTTTGCTCCAGGCTGCTCTGGTGTGAGCTCTGCTCCATCTCCTGGCAGGAGACCAGGAGCTTTGCTCTGAGGCTGGAGCCTCGTTCAGCTGCTGTAACCCCCAGCAGGCAGCAGAGCCACTCTGGGTTTGCACAGACATTCCTCACAGCAGGATCAGGCCCCCAGGTTTGTCGAGGGTGGCTCTGGGTAATTTCCTTTCCTTAAAAAGACCAAGTTTGGCCAAGGCAGAGTTTGAATTGTGATTTCCTTTTTTCTTTTTCCTCTTTTTTTTTTTTTTTTTCTCTCTGTAATCCCCTACAACTCACAGCAAAATTTATATTGGTGAGAACTGCCTGATTTACAGCTGCAGAAAATGCTGAGCTCTGTGTCCCCACAGGCCAGACCTAAGGTGGAAAGGTTCCCCCATGCTGGACCATCCATGTAAACAGCTTCACCACTCCAGGAACCACTTCTGCTGGGGAAAGAAGGGCTAAAAGGCAATGAGACTAATTTGACCTCTGTGGGCTCCACCCTCAGCCTTTCCACTAATTGTTCCAAGGGATTTGGGGGTACAAGTTCCATGAGATCCTTGCAGAAGCCCATCCAAGGGAGAGCTGATGCTGGCAGGCTCCATGTGGAACATGGTGTCCAAGCACAGCCAGACTGGATTCACCCTCTGTACCACCCCACAGCAGGGCCTCAGAAGAATCAATACCATTTATTTTTCCCCCTGCAGTGCTTTTCTCTCTCTGCCACCTTTCTCAGCTCCTAATTTCTCTCTAGCTTTTTCCTGTGGTACTGTTTTTTTCTGTTGGAGTTGCTCGTAGCTACTGTTTAACTTTGGTGAGAATTGGCTGCTGTGAGAGGTGAGGCCTGGGAGGACACAGGAGGTGACCAGTTTGTTATTGCAGGGCTGCTCATGGGCACTGAGCTGTGCTGTCTGGCTCTGCAGCTGGAAAGCCCACGAGACACGCAGGGTTTGGCATGCTAAGGCTGCTCTCCAGATAGTCCTGGCCATGGGAAATGTGAGAGAAGCAGCCCAGCAAAGGACACCACCAACTCTGTGTGAGGCGAGGCCTGGGCAGTCGGAGGGGTGGGGGTTGTTGGATATTTGGCAACCAAATATCACCCTGTTCTGGGAGGTGGCTGGGGGTGGCTTCACATGAACCTCTCCTCTCATTCCCACACCAGGGCTTTTCCCCTAGCAGTGTTTTTCTGCTCTGTGGTTGCTGCCAGCATCACCATCCTGCTGGGCCTGGGAGGCCCTGCCCAAGGGAGGTGGCCGCGCGTCCCTGGCTCCTGCAGGGCTGGGCAGGAGGTTTCTCCTCATCTGCAAGACCACAACAAACATTGTGCTTCTTCCTCCTGCTTTTTTCTCCTTCCTCCTCTTCCTCTTCCCCCCAGCTTGAGGGCTGTGCAGGGCAGCCACAGCCACCTTTATCTCAGTTTTAGGTCTGGTGTGGACTCACAGGATGGTCCATGCCAGGTGTGGAGACCTGAAGCAGCTTTGCAAGGCCTGGGAGCTTCTGGGGGTAACACCAAGAGTTCATCTTCTCCCATCCTTCAGTCTGGGTTTGCCTGACACTGGGCATCAGCTCTGATGAGAGGAAGGGAGGTTGTGGGGCAGCACGTGGCATCCTGGCACGTGAGCCAGAGTGAATCTGGATGGGGATCAGGCAGCAGGATGGGAGCAGGCACAAGGGCAGGAGTAGCCTAATTTGCTTGCATCAATTTTGACAACAGAAAGGTGAGCTCAGGCTGTAGTGGAGGCAGCCTGGGCATGCAAGGAGAGAAGGTGCCAAAATCCCAACTCAGAGCAACAAGTTGGGTTATAGAGTTTTCCTAGCAGGAAACCCCTCACAGAGACTCCACCAAAAGTCAGGGCAGCTGCTGATGCCAACGTGATTGATAGCTTCAGTGTCTGCACATCGCTCCCAGAGCTCCAGTTTGTGGGAGGAGGATTGGGCTGAGACCCTTGGAGCTGAGCAGCCCCACAGGGAGGATGCTTGGGACCATCCCCCCAGCTGCTGTGTGTTAGGAGCACTTTGCTGCCTCTGGAGAGAGCTGGGATGAATGCAGAGGGACATGGATAAAAGGAGGGCTTTGATCCTTCCTCCAAGGTGGCACTGCACAAAATCCAAGCAGGTATGAAACCCATCCACTTGGCATGTTTCAGTGTCCCAGATATAATACAGATGAGGTTTCCAACATCACCTCCCCATCCAATCTGGCCAGTCATCCTACAGCGTGGTGGGGAATTGCTTCTGCTGCTTTAAATCCACAAAACTTCCTTCTCTCCCTGTCCCCAACAGCCACGTGCTGTGAACACACACCAAACTCCACCCTAGGGGCGGCTGCATCTCAGCAGAGATGAGGAGACACACAGTAAGTGATGTGTCAAACCCAACAGTCTTTGTTGCTGACCTTGCTAACCCTGACATCTTCCTGGCTCTTCAGAGGGGCAGCAGCAAAAGAAGAGCCTGGCAGCAAACTCACAGAGCAGGGAGAGCTGAGCTGGTGGAGCCTGGCTGTGCTGGAGCTGGCAGCCGGGATCTGAGCCGGGGCTGGGTCCAGCCGTGCCTGGGCACGGTAGGAGCTCCCGTCTGGATCTCAGCTTTGCAGCGCCGGCCTCCCCTGCCCAGGGGATTAGCGGAGCTGCGGTTCCCAGGGCGGGGGAGGGACTAATGAACAGAGACAGGATAACGAAGCAGGTATGGGCTTCCTGTACTTTAGGGCTCAGGAGGAAATCCTGCAGCTGGTGAATCTGGATACGATTAGCGTCCATTTCTCCCTGTGTAATCACCCCATCTGTTCATCCTTGCGCATCAGCCGCGCACACCCCACTGCAGGCAGATGCCTCTGGGGCACTGTTCTCATCCCCCACTGCAGGCAGATGCCTCTGGGGCACTGTTCTCATCCCCCTCTGCAGGCAGATGCCTCTGGGGCACTGTTCTCATCCCCCACTGCAGGCAGATGCCGCCTCTGGGGCACTGTTCTCATCCCTGTCTGCCATGGCCCCACTGCAGGCAGATGCCTCTGGGGCACTGTTCTCATCCCTGCCTGCCACGGCCGCTCCGGCTGGGATGGGAACAAGTCTCGCTCTGAGCTGCAGCCAGCACAGCCACGATCCCAAAAAGCAGCACCCAGCCCTTTTTTTCCTCCCCTTGTCCTTTTTTTTTGCCACGTGCTTGAGCCTCAAGGGGCGTTTTTGAGCCTGACGGGGCTTTCCGGAGCGGGCGGTGTCGGAGGTTGATTTTTTGGGAGGCTCGTCCCGCAGGCACACGGCTCCCAGTGCAGGAATTCCTGCCAGCTCGCCTCTGTGCCAGCCTCCCTTGGCCTGGGGTGTCTCGTTGGGATGGAGCCTGGCATCCAGGAAAAGCCGCTGCTCTGGCAGAGGGAGGGCGGCTGCTCCAAAGGGCTTGGAGCAGTTCAAAGGGATCGCTGTGACACACAGATAAGCTCAGCTTTCCAGGCTCTGCCTGCTCATCCCAGCTCAGCTTTGCCACAAGCAGGTAAAGGTGGATTATGTTTGGCTGCCTGGCTTCAAAGCCTCATTTATCCCATGGGATGCTGAGCGCAGGACGCACGGGCCCCTCATGGTCAGGGGAGGGACTGAGCTCTGTGTCCTGCTCTGTGAGAGCACTGGGAAAGTTGATAGGTGCTGTGCAGGATCCTCAGGGCTCATTGCACCTTCTTTTCCTTGGCAATTTTGTCCAACTATGCAAAAAACACAGCAGCCCGGCAGTGGGTTACAAATGTCAGGTAATGCACCAGCCTGGGCTGAAATGAAATCTGAAGAGGAGCTGGTGTGTGGATCAGGGGTTTTTATGGAGTGCAGTGGCTGAAGTTTGCATGGTCCTTTAGGGTCTTCTGAAAGGTCCAGCTTGGTGACAGAGTTGGGACAAAACTCAGGGTTACAATTCCCAGTCCTGGCGTCCTGACCCAAACAGTGTTGACCTCCACTGAAACAGCTCTTACTGGTGGTCACTGGAGTGTCCTGGGGATCTGTCACAAAGTGTTCTCCACCTGAAGATGAAGGTGGCCCCTACTCAGGGGAGCTCACATGCACAGCCCAGGCCACCCCCTCGTGTGGTGTTCAGGGATCCAGGCACCTGAGCTCCTGCCAAAGTGTCATTACAGCCAGGAACAATCTCAGGAATGCAGCACAGGTTAAACATTTCATTTGCTTTCAAGGGCTACTTGTTGCTTCATCTCTAAAAGCAACCTGCCCTCAGACCCTGTTACATTGCTCTGGGCTGCTCTTTGGCTCTTAAATATTCTGATTTTTGTTTGGTTTGGAATGCACTGATTTACCATAAGGAATAAATGAAAATCAAAAGAAAACAGCAGTACTTGTTTGCGTAGGCCCTACATTGTTCTGTGCTCTGCTGCTACTGAAATAGGAGTGACAAATCCCAATCCCTGGACAGAGGTTTTTTGGGTGGTGGCTGTGTGCAAACAAGGCTGGGGAAGATAAACAAGCAGAAAAAAAATGGGTTTAGGAAATGACAGTTGAGAATGGTCAATCAACTGATGGGTCAAAGCCAGCACAAGACCATCAATTAGCAAAGCCATATTGATATTGTTTCTCCAAAGCATTTTTGTATCCACAAAGAGGGCTGAGAGCTGGATCTGTGGTCAGACTTGGCTGCAGTTAGGAATCTGTACAGTTTCTGTGTTGCAAAGGGGGAGTTTTAGAAAGGATTCTGCCTGTAGAAAATATGTCCACAGTTCCAGAAGGGCTCAGCCAAAAGGGTGATGAAAATCTGTCTGTTGGTGTCATCGTCAGAACTGCTGGAGGTGGGAACATTTGCTAATCTTGCTTATTTTAGGGGCCCTGCTTTCGGAAGCAGTTCAGTTCTGAAAATGCAGCTCTGAAAACTCAGCTCTTCACAGTCTCATACAATATATGCCTCAGACTAGACTAAAGAAGGATGAATTTTCAGACTGTAGGAGACTGTAGGTTCTTGCTTACCTAATTATGATTTTCAGCTTCTTTCAATTTGGTCTTTGCATTGTATAAATGTGACACAGAAGAAATAGCTGTGACATTGCCTGGTGTTTTCTGTTCCAGCTGGGGAGGAACCAGCTAAACCTGCAGGGTTTCAGAGCTTGCAGAGCTGGTGTGGAAGGAGAATTTAGTTTCACGTTTGGGAAACAAACTCAGATCCCTGAGTAATCTAAACTGTCACAATTTCCCAGGCCTGGGGACAGTGTCATTCTTAAGGGGTAACATTTGCACCCTGAGGCAGTGCAGGGTTGAGCAGGATTGTTGTATTCATACCAAACATCCAAACAAATTCAAGGCAAACAACCTTCATCAGCTCCAGTGGTTACATCTCTGTTGGAACCTTTCAGTAGTTAAAATCTCCACTATGGGTTTTGACTTCCCAGTTCAGTTGCCTCAACAGACACATTAGGTGCCTGAAGCTGCACAAAATGGCTTTTGGATGAGCTCAGGGCTGGCCAAAGCTTAAACTGGTCTGGCTTGCAGGATTTGTGGCAGCTGCAGCTCCAAATCCAGCCTGGGATGGGTCCCAGTGATATGGGTAGAGAAGCCATCTCTCACTTCAGAGAGCTCTCTGCCACCATCCAGCTTCTGGAAGAGAGAGGAGAAGCTGCCCTGGGTGTGAGCAGAGCTCCAGAGCGGGGTGGGATGTGGGTCACAAACAGACTGCTGGGCATGTACTAGAGAGGTCAGCAATGTTGTCAAAACCCTGGCTTGGGGTTTTTCTGTGTTTCATGGGCCTGGAGTCCCAGAGCTGAGTCTGTGGTGTGGCAGCTTCATCTTCATCCGTGGTGGGAGCAGGAAAGAGCTTGGATGGACTCTGTCCTTTGTGCTTCCAGAGTGCCAACAGTATGAATAATGTATGTTCAATTCTTCTCTCCCTGGCTGGGAGCAAGGTGTCCCAGCTGATAAGAACTGGGAGCCCAGTCTTGTTAAAGCCAGTGTTAGACTTAGACCTTCATGAGATCCACTGCCTCAAGCAGTTCTATTGTTCAAAGCACATTTGGTTAATTAGTACATTAACTAATAACCTTCTCAGCATCCCAGGTAGGGAATATCTGTCTCCCAAAGGAGGAAACAGGCAAAGTGACTCACTAAGACTGGATGCAGAAGCTTAGCAATGCAGCTGTTAAGTCTGGGTTTTTCTGTCCCAAATGATTTTGTGTGACTGCTGCTGCCTTATGCACATAATTTCCCTGAGACAGAAATTGAGGAGTTTTAAAAACTCCCAAGAGAGTGCTCAGGCCCAGAGAGGGAAGGTACCCATGGACAAACCTGACAAGAACTGAATCCGTCCAAATACTCAGAGGAGGCAATTTGCTTCACCCACATGCACCAACTAAGGAATAAAAACAAAACCACTTCTCCTCATTTTCAAGGAAAGTTTTTCTCACCACCTTGGCTTTTCACTCACGTCTTCATCTACTCTAAATTTTATGAGCAAATGGCCAGCGTGGGGAGGAGAGAGCACAGGAGGAATGGCAGTGGGGCTGTGTTTGTACGGGCTCACTGGGATGGGATCAGACCAGAGGGATAAGACCTGAAGAGATTCAGACAAACAGCCAGAGGGGACACTTTGATGCTGAGGAACCCCTTCAACTCCAACACATGATGGTGAGCAGCTGATTTGCACAGCTTTGCAGCGTGGTTGGAAAAAGCCCTGAGCTGAAGCACAAGGGCAGAGTTCTTTGGCTTGCCAGACCCATGACAACACCACAGACCCTTCCTCACGAGCCCTGATCCCAAACAGAAAGGAGAAGCTTGTTCTCTCCTCCCAGCTCTGACCTGAAGGCCCTCTGTGCTTTGCCTGCTCTCAAATGACAACTCTCAGCTGCAAGGATGTGTGTGCAGAGGAATGAGAACCAACTCCTGCATGCAGGGATCCATCCCTGAGGAGGAAAATCTCACAGGGTTTAATTATGGGGCCATGTGCCTTAGCAGTCTGCTGGCCTCCAAGCAGCCCAGGCAGCCACAGCCCTGCTCAACACTGGAATGTCAAAGGAGTGCCTGGAATGAGGGACCTGGTGAGGTCACAGAAGCAGAGGGCACCAAAGCAAGGGGCCTGTCCTGTAGAAGGGAATCCTTTCATGACCACAGCTTAATCCACCACCAGTTTGCTGAGCCCACAGCAGCCCAGATTGGAGGCTACAAAAATATCCCTGTTCAGCAACTCCTCCCTTGTCCTTTGTGAAGCTCCAGCATTTTAATCATGTTCACACCTCCCTCTCCTGACACAAACCATCTCAGCTCCCTCCCAGGTCCACAAAACCTGTGCATTCCTGGTCTCATTCTCTTGCTGATGCATCAGACACTCTCCCCTCCATCAGCCTCCCAAACGTCCCTGTTTCTTATTCTCTGTATTCCCATCTTTCCCAACCTGCACCCTCATTTCACTGAGATTTGTTGAATAACCAGCTAGTGCTGAGGGGCTACATGCAGCTCTGGGTGTGCTGTTGATAGACTGAGCAACCCTAGCCCCTTGCATGTCCCCAGTTCTGTATTTCTCCATCTCAGGACCAACAGGAAGGTGCTGCTGCTGTAGGGGTCCCATTACTGGGAAAGGCAAAGTACCCCAGATGTGTCTGGTAAATGTGTCTCATCCTGCTCTGTTAATTTTCACTCGGAATAAGTGTAAAAACAGAGTTCCTCAGGTTGTTGGGGGTTTCTAGAAGAGAATTTTGGGTGCCAGAGCAGCTGAAATTGATTTTCATTCTTAGCTTCAGCCTGACATGCTGCATGTGGCCATTCTTGATCTGCTCCTGTGCACATCTAGAGCCCTTTGATCATCATTCTCCAACCTGTCTTGCTGGTTTTCCTGGAAGAGTATTACACAAGAAATGCACTATTCTCTCCATGCACAGGTGTTTTCAAGCAAGCCTTGTCTTCTCAAAGCCTGGTAAAATAAACCAGACTTGGATCTCTGAAATTCCTTCAAAATTCCCAGACTTTGAGGTTAATACAAAGGGCACAAACCTACCTGTGTGGTCACATGGCTCCACATCAAACCCATACCAGAAATCAGGATATCCTGAGCAGGGTCTCAGTGGAGTTTGTTACAGGTGATGCTTATTTTTAGGGACATTTTAATAAGCCTAATCAATCACAACAAATTACTAATAAATCCATAACATTTTTCACCTGGAGATGTTAGGTTACTTTGCCAGAAATTGCAGTGAGTAATAGTCATTATTAAAAAAGATCTAAAGACTTAACTTCTTTCACAGGATAATTCAAGATATTGCCATTATGCTTCTGCTCTGAATTACTTTGCAGAGAAATTACTCTCCCTACTGACTTGAGAAAGCTGAGCAGGTCCAGCCTCCTTTGCTTAAATTTATCCCATGTAAATGTGGCACAAAGTGCCTCATCCTCTTGACAGCCTTCCTTACAGGATTTTCCTACAGGCCCTGTAACAGCTTCACAGCTGTGCTGGGTTTTGGTATTTCCAGTTCCCTGCATCCTTAAGGGATAGGATTCTAATGGGGAGATCTTAGCAGTCCTAAATGCTGGAATAGTCCTGATTTTCACAGCTTTTCCTATCTACAGAAGCAGACAGTCCAGGGGCTGTTTGATTTGTGTCCTCCTAGGGGTCTTCCCATGCTGGGTACTCCCAGACAGGTTTGTGAGGTGTTTGCCTTGTTCTAAAAACCTGTCATTAGTTTTTTTGAGGATTTGGAGGAACATAATGCCTGTGATGGAAGGTGGGATTCGTCTGTGTGTCTTGTTGGATGTAACTGGGACTTCAGCCCTGTGCTTTCGGGAGAAGAGGGTCCAGTGAGAGGCGCCTCCAGGTCCTCAAGCCATGGGTGCATTGCTGGGATGGGCAGCTCTGGTGCTGCTCCGTGAAAGGGCAGCAAGATAAAAGTCGTGGAGCTCACGAGGCTTTTTGTGGGGACACGGTCCTGCTGGAGAGAGCCTCTGTTGCCGAGGCAGGCTCGTCCTGGCGGGAGTGAGAGCGAGCAAGGAAAGCTGGGATTGCTGCTCCCGCGGGTGCCGTTGGGATCCGGGCTGCAGAGGCCACGCTGTCCCCAAGGCCGGGTTCCTCTCCCCCTCTCTGCGGGTGTTATTTACACCATTTCCTGCCCAGGGAAGTTCAGGAGTTTGACGTTGCTGGGTTGGTTTCCGCTCTCCTGCCCGGCTCCCTTTGGGAGCTCTCGCAGAGCCCGGCAGCAGCCGGGCCGGACCCCGCGGGCGGGATGGAGGTGCCAGCGTGGCCAGGGAGGGAAGTGTCACCCATGTCAGGCCGGACAACTCGGGCTCAACCAGCTTGGGAGGGCTGGAAAACCAACCTGTCCATCCCTCTGGCTCAGTCCTGCTGTAGAACTGGACGGGGCCGGCAGGAGGAAGGAGGACGCGCCCGGGCATGGCTGCAGAGCTTTTGGGTTCCTGCCGAATTGACGCCCTCCCCTCTCCCCCCTCATCCTTCCCGCCTGGCCTGCGTCTCCCCTCCCTTCCCTTCTCCCTCCCATCCCGCAGCAAACAAAATGGCTGCTCCATGGCCATTTTGTTTCCCGTCTGGAAGGGGGAAGCCGGGACGCTGGGACTTGGCTCTTTTTTGGAGGCTGCGGCCATGTCCGAGCCCAACTCTCCCGTCTCTACGTGGCACCGGCTGTAGCAAGAGAGAGAAAGGGAAAAAAAAAAGAGAAAAAAAAAAAAAAAAGGACATTTTGGAATGAGACCAAAGGCAGAGGCAGAGAGTGGGTAGTTTTGGCGTATGTTGAGCACTGAAAATGCCTGGAATTGCCAAACTGAGCTTTTGTATGAGCAGCGTAAGGGCTACTCGGTGCACGCAGAGCCGCGGGGCTGCACGGAATAGCCGGACGGAAAGGTTTGTTCGCTATATTCAATAAAACAGCCCTCCTTTCTTCTGGATTTATAAAGTACCAGAGAGCACTGTTGTCTTAATTTGTTTTTGGACGGGCGGATGGTTTTACACATCGGCTTGGTATGACCAGAGCCGGTCATTGCCGGACGGTAGCGTTTTAACCTGTTGTGTGTCCTCTTGTTTTTGGTGCATACGGGATCTGACCTTTCCACCGAGCTGGCACTGCCTGGATTTAGCTGATGTAATCCGGAGGATATTTTTTTAGGGATTTTTTGTTTATTGCCTTCTTTCCTTGAAAGTTTTCATCTCAGGAATAAAAACATCTTAATTTAAATATTTAAAGCAATAGCTGTTCTTGGCTTTTTAAGCCCTTGCTTTTCTCCCAAGGCTGGAGCTGTACTGTGCTCACAAGCTGTTTACTGCACTCTGTGTGTATCCTGCACACGTTAAGGTGTGATACACAACAGAAACACCATCAACAGGAACACGCCTTGAAAGTTTAAAGCAACTTGGTGGCATTACTGTAAAATTTTGCGCAGAAGCAGGGCAAAAACACCAGAACATGCGCCAGATAAAAGTGATTTTTTTTTTAAAAAAAGTGATTCTGCATTTCCTTCAGTAGCCTGGATGTCTTGCTGTTAATAGCCACGTCACTTTGGTCGTGGACACTCTGAGGAGCAGATCCCTGCCCTGTGGCACGGGGGGATCAGGCTCTGATAAGGTGCTGGAATGATCGTCCTGCTGTTCCTTGAGTGGCTTTCCAGACATGTGGAGAGAAGCTGACACTTCCAGAGCGGAGCTGGGAAGGAGAGCAGAAAGAGGTGAAATGGCTTTCCTTGCACAGAAAGGTATTTGATTTGCCTCCATATCCCCTTGGCTTGTTTGCAAACAGACAATAGAGAGAACGGCAGGGCCATGGTGGTCCCGGAGCCGGGGCTGCACGGGCGGGCGCTGGGCAGGTGCTTCACGGTGCAAATGTAATGTTTTGGTCCAAATCTACATTAGAGGTGGACATTACCTGCACACCTTTCATGAGCAGCTTATGAACTCAACATTGAGAAGGTTAACAGTATTAATAGAACAGTTTTATAGAGTATTACAGAAAAAAAAAAAATTTTCTTTTGATTTTTGAGTTAGCTTATAGAATTGAGTGCAGAACAGGTAAAAATAAGCCTGAAGGATATTTTTTTCCTCTTATTTTTAGTATTTAATGAAATTATGCTGTGAAATGTCAGTAGCGGCTATTTTTTATGACAAAAATTCTGGGATTTTTTTTTTGCTTCAGGAGAGGGTGAGGTATATACAAATTTACAAGGAAAATACACAAATCTTTAGAAAAAGCATTACCTTTATGGCCACCTTTAATAATGCGTTTAGGAAGGCTTAGTAAAAGATAAGTCATATAACAAGAAGGTTATAGATGCCTGCATTATAGATAACAATATCAGATTCATTAATGATCCAGATGTTTAGAAACATCTGATAGGACTCATGACAACCCCTTAGTGATGAGCAGCTTTTATAAAGATACCTGCTAACTGTTTAATAATAAATGTGATGACAATATTGATGTGAAATATTCCCTATGTCATTAAAAGTGTGTGGAGTAAAAGCATTGCTGAGAGACACGGGCTGTTACAGCATTGAACTGTAAATATTTTTACTTCCATTTCTCTTTCCCTATTCATGGTGTCTTTGATTAATTGTTTCAAAGTGTGATATTTAATATTGACTTTAGGATGGGGTGTTTGCGAAGGTGGTTGGCCTTGCTTTGCTGAGAGGTTTGCCTGGCCTGGGAGAAGTTATAAACAACTTGTCTTCATGGCTAGTTTGGCAAATGTCATTTTTTATTGCTTTCCCGTGGCATAGGGTGTGTCCAAGATGGGTTTTTGGTCTGTTTTCTGCTTTTTGTGTGAGCGTGTTTCTCGCTGCCAGCCGGATCAGCAGCTCCAATTGGCGCTGTGGGTCCCCACAATGTTGGGGAGTTACTGAAAACCTTCCACCCTTCTTTTGGCTTATATTTGGTTTGATTTTTAAATTATTTTTTTTTTTTGGTCCGTTTTGTTTTTTATTTTTCCAGCCAGGTTGGGAGGACACGAAGCCAAGGGAACAAAATGGCCACACTCGGCCATTTTGTGCCAACGCCGCCATTCCAGGGAGCCGGGGCTGGTTCTGCCCCAGCTCCAGGAGGCTGAAAATCCTCTTGGACACTCAGGGTCCTGATTTCCCACTGAGAAGCCCTCCCTGTCCCTGGCACGTTTTGGCACCGACACAAAGGCTGAAAGTGGTGTCAGCTTTTAAAGCAGAGACTTTGTTGTTTTCTGGTTTCCTCCTCCCCCCTCCTCCATTTCTTTCAGTGCTCCTTAATGAACCAGATCAGCTCCTCCAGGCTTCGGAGCCTTCCCAGCTCCTCTCCGAGGTGGGCTCCTTTTAAATGCAGACACTTGGCCATGCTCAGGAATCTCTGGTGCAAAGATGTTTCAAAATTTGGGGGGCATCACCTTGGGTTTTCTGCTGGGGTCATCACAAGCCACCCTGAGCCCTGATAAATGAGGAGCAGTTTAGGTCACTTGATCCCAAAAACAAGTCTGAAAGCTGGACTGGAAAGGCCATTTTTATTGCAACCTGGAGGATCTTGCTGTGAAAAAATACCCTTTACCTCCCAATTTTCCTCACCCCTCCAAGCACCTGTAGACAGTGGGACCGTGCAGTGACACACTCTGTGCTCAGGGACCTTCGTGCAGTGGCTTGCAGAAACCGATGAAGTGTTTTCACAGAAATCAGATTTGGTCAATTTTGAGGGATCCGTATGAATCTGGAAAGTGGAGATTACAGGGCCACTGCCTTAAGGCCTGCACAGAAAGTGGTGGTTTTTGAAGAGGTTCTTGGCAATCAGGTATCCAAAAATCTTTCAAAACCTGGTTTAATCTCAGAAGGCAGTGAGAAGCTTTGGGTGTGAGTCTCTCACCCCTACAGACCCTGTTGGCTGTTTTATCCAGAATTTTGCATAGCTACATCACATCCAGGCAAATTTGGGCACATCTCCTTCCTTTCTTGTCTTTTGTCTTGATGGTTTAGACCTCGGGCCACGAGGAGAGGGAATTCCTGTCATTGCAATTTGTGTAGGACAAACAAGTGTGACAGTGATCCTAAGGGTAGGATGCTCTTAGTCATCCTTACTGGGCATAAAAAAATCCCCCCGTTTGATCCATAAATCCTCCTGTTTGACTCCTTTTTTCACAGATCCTGCTAAAATCAGAATTCCAGAGTCAGCAGCTGGGTATTCCCAAAACCAATACTCATTAAGACAATTATTATAATTAAGTCTTCTGTTTTCAGGTTTACTTATAGAAGTCAGAAGGGATTTTTTTTCTTCTCTCTCTCCATGTATAATTACATCTATGTGAGCTCAGAGTTATTTAATGTAATTTCCCACCAACAGTTTGAGATTGGCCCACATGCCTGTTGTCTGCAATGGTATCAAGAGTGACCTTTGAAATGCCTGCCTGATACATCTGGTTTATGTGCTTAGAGCAATATAAACCACCAGATTGGGAACCAGGAGAAATTGTTCCTTCAGGTCAATTGCTAAAAGTCTCCTTGGAGAAGAGAAGCATCCTCTGCCCCTATGCATCACCCAGGAATCACGTAGACCACCCACCCACCCTCCCAGTCCCTGACCAGTGCAGCATCTGGTGGTTTTCTTGCCACTCTTCTGCTTGATGCTTGTGGCAGCAGCTTAATTTTTGGGAAGCTGAAACATTTGAGTTTAAGCTAACCCTTCTGTCCCCAAGGAGGGGGCAGTGACAGACCTGATGGACCCTGAAGGACCCTGAAGCCTGGCTGTCACCTCAACGAAGCTCTGGCTGGTTGAGGAGGGATGTGCAACCCCTGTGCATCACTTTTTATGCTGATAAAACCAGGAGAAACAGCATTTCCCATCAGGAGGCTGTTTGGGATGCACTTGGCAGCAGGGATGGCCGGGCACTCCAGTGCTGTAGGAACCAGTTCTGCCACGTTGGGGTTTTGACGTTGTTCGTGCCCTGTTACACCAGGAGAGGCCTGGGCCAGATGGTCCAGCACAGTGGGTCATTCCCCGTCAAGGACCAGTTTGTCAAAGGAAATTAAGAGAATTACCTGGACTGTGTGAATGCCAGTGAGGAGAGCCTGTGGAGAGCTCTGGAAGAGGGCACTTCCAAACCTTGCTGCAGAGATACCCTGGTACCTGAGGCCATCCTAAACTCTCACAAGGATTCCAGCTGACCAAATCTTTAGGATTATTTAGCCTGTTGCCTGGTAGCTGTGGAAGCACAAAGCATTAGGCAGCTTTTACCCCTTTGGAGACTTCTGCTTGAGCCCCCTCCTCTCCCACCACAGCACTCAGCAGATGCTCATGGAGGCTGGGGACATCTCCTGCTGAGCTCCCATGGGAAGTTATCCTTTGGGACTGTGCTGGGCTGCACATGCAGCCTGCCTGGCGTGGCTCCCTCGTCGTTAGGGCTTCTTTCATCTCCAAGGGGAATTCTTTCTTCTCCTTGCAAAAGAGCCTCACACGTTTCTTTCAAACTACCAGATTAATACCTCGCCTCTGTATTTGGGTGTACAGAGAGTGAGGAAGCCTCAGAAGGTGAGCCAAGGGCTTGGGGGGAAGCCAGTCTGTCTCAGATCCATGCTAATACTGCTTGGCTGGGCTGGAGCATTAGAGGGACAGCACGGCTGCATGTTGCACTCATTTGTTTAGGAAATAAGATCTGCCTTGATGTACTCGATACCATTACATTTGCAGCCTAAAAGCTTCCTTGTACTTAGTTATTTCTAATCTGCTCAATTCCCTGGAGTGCACAGCAGCTAAATTGATGGATTCTCTTATCTGGTCTGGCAGGTTTGTTCTAGATATGCTGTGTGTTCAGGAGGTGAGGTCAGCCTGGCTGGGTGTGCTTGGCGCTGCTGCAGCTTCCCGAGAGCTCTGCTATCTCCATGGGTAGCCCCAGGTTCCAAGGGCAGGGCTGCTGCTTTTGTGCACCCTTGGGTGCATGAAGTCTGCAGCTGATGTGATTGCCAAGCACAAGGTATAGTCCAAGTGGGCTGAAGGAGGTTTGAAGAAGGAGAAGGAGCTCCAGGACAAGGCTGGATATGAGTCCTCTCCCCTGCCATCAAGAATTCTGATTTTTCATGCATTCCTCTTTGCAGGACCTGCGCAGCAGCCAATGCCTGGAGAAGGCTCATCCCAGTGCCTGGATAAGGATCATCTCAGTGCATGGATAAAAATCATCTCTGTTCCTGGATAAGGATCATCTCAGTGCATGGATAAAAATCTTCTCAGTGCCTGGATAAGGATCATCTCAGTGCCTGGATAAAAATCATCTCAGTGCCTTAGACTGCCACGGTCCCAAGCTGTCCTTGAGGCTGAGGTAGTAGATTGAATAGTTGTGGAGTCTGGTCCTCCCTCTGAGCTAACTATACAATCTACTGTCTTTCCTAAGGAGACAGTCAGGTCTTCAGGTCTGCTCATCCACTTCTACACCAGCTGTGGGGGCAGGTGGTGCAAGTAAAGCAAATCCGTGCCCGTGACCGTCTGTTCTGCTCTGTGGAGGTGAGGTAGTAGGTTGTATAGTTTGGTGGGAGGGATTTGATCCCATTTCAGGTGATAACTATACAGTCTATTGCCTTCCTTAAAGAGCAGCAAAACCACGGAGCTCCCGAGGCATCGCTTCTTTTGTGGAGGATCCAAAAAAGCAGCATGGCATTGTTAAACAACTCAGTGGGTGTTTCTCTTACAGCATCCAGAATTGCATTCTTCCAGGAATTGCTTCATGCCTCAGGCACTGGTACATGGAGCCACCTGCTTCCAGGGAACCCACCTCTCTTTAAGATTCAAAAGAACCAGGGAAATGAGTTTGCACAGCAGCTTCCAGTGTTCAATTCTATTATTTTTTTGCAGGAGATAGGTTGAAGTTGTAAAGTGTTTAAATGTGTTGATCTTTTCTGGTCTGTCCTCAGGTCTGGAGGGGAGCAGATATTTTTGTGTAAATGGGACAGATGTGAGCTCATGATTTAATTTTTTTTGTACCCAGTTCTGAAGTTTGGGTTCAGAACCAGACCCAGGGGCAAGCTTAGCCTGTGGACTCAGAGCCCTGGGAGCTGATCAGATTTGGCTGCTTGGCCCCTGCTCAGGAAGTGCATTTTGTTTTGGACAAGTTCCCAGCCTGTCCCATGGAACAGAGTTAGAGGGTGGTTCTTTCTAATCTGATAATCCCTTATCAACTGAACTGCCTCACATGCAAACCCTGTCAGGGCAGTTTGGGGCTCTTGAGTATTTACATAGGATGAACCAATGATTCAGACTAAAATCTTTTCCTAAAGTGGAGACAGGTAAGGAGGAGACATGAGGCAAAAGGAGCAGGTTCTAATCCTTCTGGGTTCTCCCAGGGAGTCACCTGATGACAGACATGTGAGAAGTCATCACGCTTCAGAGCTCTGGCCCTTGGCAAGGGGCAGGGAACTGTTAACTCTTCTGTTTCTTAGGAGCAGATGGGACTATCCCTCTGCTGTTTTCCAGAGTAAGTAGGATCAAGACCAGGAGTGGAGCTGTAACACGAGCAGGGCTGCACCAGGAAGGACATTTCAGGCCATTATCACGACCATCTTACTGCCAGGGAGACTGTGAGATCCGAGACACCGGGGAGCGAGGGCAAGCAGAGGACACCTTCTCAGATGAAGTGGGAGGGAGAGAGCACCGAGAAATTGGAGCCCTCAAATTTTACCCTGAGCAAAGGCCCAGGGAGAGGCAGACCTGGCTGTCGTGGGAGTCCCCAGAATGAAGCAGCTCATTTCAGGCCCCTCTGCTGGGACAGGGCGTAGCTGGGACACAGCTGCTGGGTGGGGATGCTGCAGCTGCAAGCGGCGAAGGAATGCAGCCCTCTCTCCATAAATCTGGCTTTTCAGCAGTCCTGGCGACTTGCTGTGCAAAACTACAGCTTGGTCCTCTGAGCTGCATTATTACCCTCCAGCTGCTTGCTCAGGGGCAGGGCTGCTGCCCGCAGATTGCCTGGAAGGTACCAAAATAGCAGCAGAAGCATGGGAACAGGGCAGCATATCCACTTCATCTGGAGAGGTGTCCCCTGGAAAAGAGCTAATTCCACGTGTCCCAGATGGAATCCCTTCAGTCCCCCTCCATGGCATTGATATTAACTCAGAGAATCTCAAATAGTGGAACTGTGTAAGCTGGAAGCCATGAATAAAATATTACTGGAGATATTCCCTCGTGAAAATAAACTTGGTTTGACCTTTTTAAAACAGAGTCTTTTTATTGCCCTGAAGTGAGCTTGGCTGGTGAACTGGGACCTCTCGAGGGGTGATCACTGTTCCTGACTGACCAAAATCCTGGGTGTGAAAGGGAAGCCACAGGATGAGGATGTGGACCAGATTGAGTTGGCCAAGCAGCTGAGACATGTGTGTTGGCTGCCAGCAGGTGCTTTCCTGACACAAATTTTTTGCACAACTCCTACACAAAGCCAGACCTCCTTCCTCACCCTCAGTCAGATCAATGGCTGCAGGTTCGGCTCCTCTCTGCCCTGGATAGTCCTTGCTATAAACATGTTTATAATGTGTATACCAGCAAGAGGAGAACACAAGGTTCACTAACCCAAATAAATCCCATCAAGGGCTAAGAAACCAGCCCAGGTAATGTTTAGTTGCTTCAATGAATCCTGGCACAAAGGAAAGGGCAGCTTTGCCCGGCAGGAGGGTGGCCAGCCTGGCTGAGCTTACACCCATGGATCTGTGGGACACCCACCTGACTCACCAGCCAGGATCCCACAGCACATGGCACTGGGGCACCCACACCATCCCTGACCACAATGGCAGGGAGGAACAGGCACTTCCTTTTAGTAAAAAGGAGCCAGGAAGCAAGATCAAGAAAGGTGGGACCCTCTCAAGACACAGTGGGACAGGCTCCTGCACACGGCTGGTGCTGCCGGCTCCTGCAGCCCGGGCTCGGGACACGGGAATGTGGAGCTGCAGGGCAGCTCTGCTGGGAAAAGCAGCAGCAGGAGGATGGGGAAAAGCAAAAGGCAAAGTCAGGTACCAGCATCACTCCAGTGCTGATTCGAGGCCCTTGCCCCTTATGCTGCTCCCTGATGGATGTTCTGAGGTGAAAATGCTGCAAAAACCCAGAATCTGGAGACTTACACTTATATTTAACTTTTTTCTGTGCTGCAAAGATTAAATCGTGTTTAGGGTGTGAGAGGTTTGTGCTGGGCTTCCTAAAACAGGGAACCAGATGTGCTCCAGCCATAGTTTTTATTTCTTGTTTTGCTCTGAGCCCTTTTTCTCTTGCTTCCCTTGCCCAAGAATTCCTGGTGGGAACACATTTTTACTTTACACTCAGCTGGATGCTCAAGAAAAATTCCCTACGTCATCCTCAATCCCCATGGCCTCCTGCTGCTTTTACAAAGGTTTAAAAACATCAAGTTACACCCTTACAAAAAGCAGCACATGGATGCTTTTGGAAAGCCAAAAAAACCCTTCAAAAGCCAAAGAAGTCATGCTTTTTTTTAAGCAGTTCTATGTAAGAACATAATGAAGAGCATTTTACAGGTATAGTAAATAGCTCCCAGGTGTCCAGATCCCCCAGAGAGAGTGAACAGACTTTCACAACAGGATTTATTCAGTGCATGCTCTGGGGATGCACAGGACAGAACAGCAGTGGAGGATGTGAGTAATGGCCCTCAGGTCATCCTCCAATCCCCATGGCCTCCTGCTGCTTTTACAAAGGTTTAAAAACATCAAGTTACACCCTTACAAAAAGCAGCACATGGATGCTTTTGGAAAGCCAAAAAACCCCTTCAAGAGCCACAGAAGTCATGCTTTTTTTTAGCAGTTCTATGTAAGCACATAATGAAGAGCATTTTACAGGTATAGTAAATAGCTCCCAGGTGTCCAGATCCCCCAGAGAGAGTGAACAGACTTTCACAACAGGATTTATTCAGTGCATGCTCTGGGGATGCACAGGACAGAGCAGCAGGGGTGGATGTGAGTAATGGCCCTAGGTCATCCTCCACCTCTTCTGTAAGAAATGAAAGGTTGCAATGTCCAGAGAAGGGGCTGCATCTCCCCATTATCTTCCTTCCATCTGTCTGCAGAGCTTGGCACATGTTTAACACACCTGACTGGGAACCCTCAGGTGAAGGGAGGAGAGACGTGGGGTAACAAAACACAGTGGCCCAGACAATGCCAGTGGTCCTGCAACGGGCCCAGGAGCCACCAATAACCTCTAACAATGTCACTTGTACCTCTGGAGCTCAGACTGTACCAACACAAGTGGGGACTTGTTCTCCTTGACCACACACACACAAGTTACACATCAAGAGGAATCTGTATCTAAATTCAAATACACTGCAGTTATGCAAAGAATGAAGCCATGCAGGGAAAAGCTACATGAAGGAGCTGGTGGCCTCTCTCAGCTCTGAAGGTTTCTCTTCTGTGCGAGCACACAGGTGCAGGCACACGCGTAAAATAAATCTGTGGCTTGGGAGGAGGCAAGGGCTGCAGAGTGTGAGGAGAAGAGGGGGAACAGCTGGGTAATACTGGCCAGAGCTCCACCAGAACCAGGAGGAAACAGAAATCCTCAAAAAGCCACTCTATTTTGACAAGAAGGGAAAGAGGTAAAACTTGTCCAAAATTGAGATGGACACACTGGGAGGGAAAAGAGCATTTCTGTTGGAAAAAAAAACAAAACACCAAAGCCAACCACTGCGTTTCATCTACAAACACCAAAGCCAACCACCATGTCTCATTGTCCCCAAGTCACCCTGCTGTCCCCGGGGTCAGGCTGTGGCAGGGCCTGCCAGCCACACGGGCAGATGGGTGGGAGAACTCAACACTTCCAGCCTGGAAATGGAAGAGAAGCCAGGAAAAAGGAGAAGCATCCAAGGTCACCAGCATTATGGCAAACACCCTCCTGTCCTCAGGTCTCCTCAGGAAGGGGACAAAGTTCCCCCAGCATCAGCCTTGGCTCGCCGGGGCTGCAGCAGAGAAGGCAGCGTAAGGAGGGAGCGTGTGAATTGTCCAAGGAGCCTCCTGAGCCTACCAGGGCTGCGGAACAACCAGCGCTGACAAAAGCCTTGCTGAGGGGTGCAGGGACAGCTGAGGAACACCCTTCAGAGCAGAAGGCCCACCAGGATGGCACTGGGGAGGAGGAAGAGCGAAAGGCCCAAGCAGGTACTGGGGGCTCCTCCTTTGGGCAGATCCACACTTGTCTGGTCTGAGTTTGTCTCCTGTTCTTCTGTGTCCAGGGCACCTGCTGGAGGAAGAGAGGAAAATGTGGAGTTAGAGGGCAAGATCTGGCACAAGAGAAGCTCCCACTCATGCAGGTGTGCCATGATGTGCCCCGAGGGTCCGTGAGGCAGCAGAGCTCTGGTCCAGGGAAGCTGTGCGTTAGTGGGAGCAGGCTGTGAACGGGACCATGCTGCAGGGATGAGACATCCAACCATCCAACCAGGGTTAGAGGAAAGAGTGAGGAAAAGTCTTGGTGCCACATACAAGAGGAGGATCCAAAGGACCAGTCTGACACTGCTCCTCCCAAGCCCTCTCCATGCTGCTTGGGGATCCCTGAATGTCCGAGTGTCCATGCCAGGACAAACTCCACGGTTGCCTTACCTGAGAGGGAGGTCTGGAAATGGGGGCTCGGCCCTTTTTTGTCTTTGGAGGATGATGTTAAGCGCAAGAACGTGGGCTCTTCAGGGCTGAGGACCACTGACTTGGAGGGAGTTATGAGCTCAGCTCTATTGAAACCTAGCTTCATCTCTGGAACAGCTTGGCTGAGGGATGGAGATGGACTGGGAAAGGCTGATTTCTCTTTCCCATGCTCTTTGGCACCTTTCTTTATTTCTGGGACTGATCTGGGGCTGAAGGCTGTGCCCATGCTTTCTAATAAGGCTGGATCCTCTGTAGTGAAGGAGCTAAAAGGTTCTCCAGTGTCTGCCTCTGGAGATACTTTATAGTCTGGGTCTAAGCTGGGCTCAAAGGAAAGAGTGATGCTGGTTGCTTCAGTAGGATCAGGTCTTTCTGGTTGTGGCTTTGTGGCTGTGGCAGTTTTCAGTTGTGTCGTTGCTGTTGTGGCAGGTGCTAGTGTTGTAGCAGCGAGTTTTGGCTTAGCTACCGTTGGGGTGGATTTTGGTGTGGTGGGTGTTGGCTTGGCCATAGTTGTGGTTGGCTTTGGCTTGGCTGTAGTGGTGGTTGTGCTGGGGTTTGATGTGGAGGGTGTTAATTTGGTGGTGGTGGTGGTTGTGGTGGGTGTTGGTTTGGTGGTGGTGGTGGTTGTGGTGGGGTTTGGTGTGGTGGGTGTTGGTTTGGTGGTGGTGGTGGTTGTGGTGGGTTTCAGGGAGGTGGGTGTCATCTTGGTGGTAGTGGTGGTTGTTGGCTTAGTGGCAGTGGTTGTTAGGGTGGGTTTTGGTGTGGTGGGTGTTGGCTTGGCCATAGTTGTGGTGGGCTCTGGCTGGGCTGCAGTGCTGGTGGCTGCTGGCATGGTGGGTTTTGGTTTGGCCATGGCTGTGGTGGCTGCTGGTGCTGTGGGTTTTGTCCTGGCTGGGGTTGCTGTTGGGAGCGTGCTGGCAGGTTTTGGCTTGGCTGTGCTGAAGGGTGCCTGTGCTGGGGGTTTGGGCTTGGCTGTGGTTGGGAGTGTGGCTGTGGGTGGTGGCTTGGCTGTGGTTGTGGTTGGAAGTGTGGTTGTAGGTTTTGGCTTGGCTGTGGTAGACACCGGTTTTGTGGGTTCAGATTTGGCTGTGGTGGACACTGGTGTGGGTTCTGGTTCAGCTGTGGTGTGAACTGGTTCTGTGGGTTCTGGTTTGGCTGTGGGTTCAGGTTTAGCTGTGGGCTCTGGTTTGGCTGTGGGCTCTGGTTTGGCTGTGGGTTCAGGTTTGGCTGTGGCTGTGGGCTCTGGTTTGGCTGTGGGTTCAGGTTTAGCTGTGGGCTCTGGTTTGGCTGTGGCTGGGGTGGATGGCCTTGCCTTTGTTGTCACAGAGGCCGGAGTGGTCTCTTCTACAACGAGTTCTGGTGAGAGATGAAAAGTGCCGTGGGTTAGGGCTGGCTCAGCTCACCTCCATGGATCCTCTGCACTGAGCAGGACCAGCAGAAACCAACGAGGGGCTGAAACAGCAGCCAACCCCCCTCAGGTCACTCTGGGCCATCCCCCACTCTGGGGTTCCCAATGTGGAGACATCTCATGGCCCTCACAACCTCCTGCCATGCAAGGGGCAAATAATGCTGCCTAACTGGGTACAAGCCCCTCCTTAGCTTAAGGCAGTTGTCCTGTCTCATGGTCCAGCCCTGGAACTGAAGTTCAGAGGCTTCCTGACAGCTCCAGGAGGGTTCAGAGCTCAGACCAGTCCAGGTCTCAGTCCCAACAGCCCCTCCAGGGCTCCCCTCACTCACCACACAGGTTGTTCACACAGACTGTGTCCATGGGGCACATTTCGCACGAGGGTCCTTCAATGTAGGGCTTTTTGCCTTTCATGTTACCCCTGGAAGCAGAAAATGCCAAGATAAAGAAGACATGAGGAAAGGGGAAACACCCATCCCAGAGAGGGGGCTGATTCAGCTGGGATATCCCAGCCAAGGCAAAACTTGGGATTAATGTAGCAAAGAGGTCTTGGTGTCCTGCCACGGCCTGTCAGGGCCATTTACTCACCAGCCTGACCCCAAGGCAGCTAAAGCCAGGGCAGACAACTCCGTGCAGCAGATCCCTCATCCCCTCAGAACAGAGCAGGGGATGGATATTGGGACAGGGAATTCTGTCTCACTTTGCTCCAGGCCCCAGGAAGGTCTGCAGCCACTGGCTGCTCTTGGTGCTCTCAGCAGCTCCAAGACAGTGGTGCCAAGGCTGGTCCCAGGGCTGGGAAGGGGGTACCCAGCTGTCCTCCCACATCCAACCCTTCCTGCTGCTGCAAAAGGACTCCTCCACCCCAGGCGACGGCAGCAGGAAGAACAAGGCCTGGGGCAGGGAGGTGTTTGTACCCTCAGCTACTGCCACCTCAGCCTTGAGCAGCTCTTGGGCAAGAAGGTCCCTCCCTGGGTGTGTTCCAGGAGTTGAACCAGCACTCAGCAGCCACAATCATGGGCCAGGACCTCCAGACAACCCTTCCTTAGTCTGGGACCAACCCAAGATAACAGAAGCATTATTTGCAACTTCTATTTCTGACCAAGGACAAAGCCTGCTGTGACATAAGCCAGGGCATTTCCAGCACAGAAACCCCGCTGAGATACACCAATCCATGCAGGGCCTGGGACTTACGGAGGATAATAGTTGCAAACAAGCAGGTGCATGTTCTCTGTTTCAATTCCATCAATCTTCTCACAAAAATGTGCCCCACAGCCGATCTGATGTGTATTTGACCAGACCACCTAAGGCAAAGACCAGGGTGGAGGTGAGGGGATTGGGTGAAGGCAACTTGTCCCCTGGCTTAAAGGCTGCTCCAAAGACCTCCTCATCCCACAGAGTGTGCCCCAGATCCCACATCCCCATGTTGCTTTGGCATTCAGGACCCACCACCATCTCTGCTCCTACCGAGTCTGTGAAGAAACACTCAGACTTCATCTCTGTGTCTGAGAAAATCTGGCACCCAGCTCTGCTGAGCAGCCACCCCTCCACCCCAGCAGCTGGTACCTGGGTGTAGTGGCCACACATCTGCCCGGGGACACACGTGGATGTTGTCAAGTTGTAGAATTTCTCCTCCCCGTTCCAGTCTTCCACGGCGAATTCTAGTTCCAGGGTTGGGGCCATAGCAAACAGGTTTTCTCCCCGTCGGCCTCTCTCCTTGTTGTGGTCCCAGATGCACTTCTCTGCATAGGATTGAGCAAGGGCCTCCAGCTCCTTGTCCCAGGTCTGAAAGGAGCTCAGTATCAGCACCCAGGGAGGGACACTGGGCTCTCCAACAGGAACAAGGCACTCACCAAGCACCCTGCACTGTCTGGCTGCAGTTTCCCCATCCATCAGGAAAATTCAAACCCCTACCCAAGAGAGTCCTCAGGAGAGGGGAGCTCCATGGTCAGTCCCAGCACAAGCCTTGGTTTATGGGTCAAACAGGAGAAGGTCAGGGCACCAGTACGACTCTCACAACATCTCCTGGAGCTCATCTAACACCATCATGGAGCATCCTCAACTCAGTGTGGAGAAACCATGAAGTCATGGAAGAAAGAAGGAAACCCACTGTGGGTCAGGCCAGAGGGGTCTGGGGCCATCCCTCCTCACCCAGGGTGGGGATAGGAGGGGAATGGGACACACCTCTCCTGGCAGCTGAACAAAGCCTGGGAGCACAGGCTCCTGGGAAACATCATCTGTTTGCCTGGAACCCAGACGTGGCCGCCTGGCTGCCAGCCAGGAGCCCCCTCTGGAGCAGCAGCGGCCCCGCCACCAGCTGAGCCCCCGGCCACAGGGAGGAGAACAAGGAGGAGGAGGAGGAGGAGGTGGAGAGCTTTTCAAGCAGGGATGCATATGGGGAATCCTGCACTGCAGCTGTTTGGACCATCCTTGATGGAGAGAGCAGCTTGGCTCTGAAGGCAGCCCTGCAAACAGGGTCCTGAGGGGGACCTTCCTGGACAGAGCCAGGGCTGGATCCAAAAGGATCCAGACAGGAGGGCATGTCACCACTGGGGTGTCAAGGGGATGAGGACAGGCCTGGAGGCACTGGGGGGAGGAAACACCTGGCTGGCACACAGAGTGTTGGTTCACCTCCCACCATGGCCCCAAGCCACGCTGACAGAGAGGGCTGGAGACCCAATTTGAGGAACACACACCCCTCTCCCTCTGACACAGAGCTGGGCTCCATAAACGGGGGACTCACACCTGCAGATTTGCCTCATTAGTAAAGTGGGCTTAGGCTACAGATTCCCCCCCGTTCAACCAAATATTTCCAAAGCAACCAGCCCCATGTTCCAAAAGGAGGCACAGAGTGACCTCAGCCAGGCACAGTGCCACAGCAGCAGGTGAACCCAGAGGCAAACCCAGCCCAAGCAAAGTCCCAGGAGGGAGGTGAGGATGGTGTTCTCATGGAAAACTTCTGCTGAGGAATCGTCAGGGCTGCTAAACATTTGCTGGGCTTCAAAATGAAAAAGCCTTTGGCTCCAGATCAAGAGCAGGTCCTGTGTGCTCGAGCAGGAGCAGAAGCTGCAGAGGGAGCATTTCAAAGCACAGGGGCTGCAATCAAAGTTTCAGCCAGGAGCAGCCCCCACAGGTTTGGAATCGACTTAAGGACCCTGAAAGATCATTTATCTCAGGTTTTCTCTAAGACTTTGGCTCCAAAGCCCTGATATTCTGAGTTTGCTGTGCCTGGTGGGTTTGATGGGATCATGGTGCTGAGGGTTCTGGCTCTGTCCCCTTTGAGTCTGCAGTCACTGGTCAGGCCATCTCCCCCTGAATTTAACTTTTTGTTTCTTCTAATTGTTAAGCTCCCCTTTACCAGCCCAAAAAGGCTTTACTCATTCTGGGCAACTACTGGGCCAGCCAGGGAGGTGTCCTCCAAGCACACTGTGACCCAAAGAGGAAAGGACTCCAACTCTCCATGATAAACAATTATCCCTCTCTGTGTGATTTACAAACAGTGAGGAAAAATCACATGTGGTGCAAGATAAAACTTCATAGCCAAGTTCTAATCAAATCAAGAGTCTGAACAAGACAAAAAGCAGCACCAGCACCAAGCTTGTTTTTGGTCCTACTACAGGTCCTACTGATGATGGGACTTGATTTCCCCAAGCAAAACAGAGGATCCTGCATCACTAAGACACCAAGTCACGGTGAGGACTAGGAGTGTGATGAGCCCAAATAACTGAAGGACCTAGACTGACAGGGTGACATTCCCTCCGCTAAATAAAAGGACCTTCACCTGCAGAGGAAAATACAGAGCACTGTGTGATGTCCCACACAGCAGGATTCCCCCACCTCTTGGAAAACCATGACGAATTCTCCAGGTCATGGCACCTGTGGGGAGGAAATGTATTTATTAGAGTTTTGAAGCCATGCAGAACACACCCATCTCACATATCGGCCTTGATGGAGAGGCAGCAGTGCCAACGAACATGCAGGGTCCTCTCCCTGGGACAGACCCTGTTCCTGAATCCCAATCCCTGGACTGGCATTCTTCATCCAAGCCTCTGCTGTTCCAAACCTCAGCCATCCCCTGAGCCCTCAGTTACGGGTCCTGTCTTCTACCTCCTATTCCATTCCTCCTAATCTGTAACAACAATCCCACAGCAGCTGACAAAGCCCTGTTTTCACACGGGTCTTCCCCCGTGCCTGGAATGCAGCTGCCTTAGAAACAAAGGCAGCAGGATGCAATTGCTGAGAGCACTTTGCAGCACAGCAACTCCCCAGACAGAGCCGGAGCCCACCTCGGCTAGCCCCGTGTCTGTGATGGGGGGACAGCATTTGGCAGCTGAGGAACATCCCCCTGGGCTGCCAGACCTGCTGGGAACAGGGGCAGGCAGAGGGCTGGTGCCTCTTCCCTGAACCATCAGGAGAGGAAGAACAGGGTACAGAGCTGAGCTGGCCCCAAACCGGAGAGCTGGGAGTCTGTGGCTGCCCTCAGGGCTGGCTGGAACAACCAAACCGTGGGCTCTGCGGGGACAGGCTGTGCTCCGTCCCCGCAGACACCTGCAGGGTTCATCCTCCGTGTCCGCAGCCCCCGCGCCGGGGCCGGCCTGCCCGAGCCCCCCGGGCTGCTCCAGCCTCGGCTCCCCATCTGCGATTGTGCAACCGCCCGGCCCGGCTCCAGGGGCTCCGCTGGGATCGCAGCCTGTCAGAGAGGATCAGCGGGTGGGCAGCTCTGGAGAGCCGAGCCAAGTTAATCACACGCTGCCGCTCTGCCTCCCCCTCCCCTCCCCACTCCCCAGGAAACGCTTTGTTGGTTTCCCTCCGGTTTTGGACCACACGGATCACCTCTCTCACCACAGCAGCTCTCCTACTGCCCCCCAGATCTCTGAGCTCTGTGTATTACTTGGTCCTTCACTAGCTCTGGGGTCAGCCGTGCCCTCAATTGTCCAACAGTTCCTGCAAGTGGGATCTGAGGCCAAGATCTCAGCAGATTTTCAACTCAGATGGTCAAACCAGAGATTCCCATATATTGCTAAGGCAAATCTATCTCTTGATGGAGACACCTCCACACATTTGCTGTTGGATCTCTGGAGACCTGGAGAAACATCTAGAAAGCATCAACACTGGTTCCAGCTCCTGCTGACCAGCTCACCATGGCCTGGCTTACAAGGAACAAGGCAGTGCTGAGGATTTTAGAACCATGGAATGGTTTGGGTTGGGAAGAACCTGAGATCCCATCTCATTCCAACCCCTCTGCCATGAGCAGGACACCTTCCACTAGAGCAGTGCAGGTGCTGGTGATGTGGAGATGCAGGGCCAAGCTCCCCATTGACCCTGGCACTACAGCACCCTGGCTGAGCCCTGCAGGAGATAGCGTGGCAACAAGGATGAAGGAAAATGGGATACACAGAGCTTGTGGGGAACAGCAAACAGCCCTGGAGGAGTCATCACCAGGGCATGTGGCTACGGGGAAACGTGAGTAAGAGCTGATGCCTTTGGCAAGTGCAGGGCAGCTGCCAAAGGGATGCAGGGCCATTTCTCAACTCCAACCTGCTCTGACAGCTTCTTCTGGAGCCAGTGTCTGAAGCATCAGGATTAGCAGTGCAAGGTCCAAGCCCCACCCTGGGGCTGAGACACTCGTGTCCAGCCGGCATTAGGTAAGTGTGTGTGGAATGCAGCTTTCCTTCTGCTCGCTCAAGGAACCCGTCCCCCACCCCAGGGAGCAGCAGCCACTGCACGGGGACAGGGACAGGAGCCACACACCAACACCTGACAGGCTCTGCTCCAGCCTGCTGGCCCCACTCTGCAGCACAAAGTGACCAAGCCTGGGCTCTACTGACTCACGTCTCGAGGGTCTCCAGCGGCGCTGGCCGGTGTCTAACGAGGCTCCTGCACTGCTGTGGGAGTAACAGGATCTCTCTCTTTTCTCCCTACTCGCCTGGATTTATGAGCTCTGGAGGAGTTTATAGTCTTCCACACCATTCATTCATCCATTCTATTATTTAAAAATGCTGGGACACAAGTGTTGACTGGGAATCCCCCTGAGCTGGGCAGGGTGCGAGTGGGGTATTGTCCAAACCAGTACAGTGAGTGCCAAGGAGAGCTGAGGTGAGGGAGGCCACCCCATCTGTGACTCATCTGATTGTGTCTGTCACCACAATGCCTCAACAGCTGCAGGAACAGCCCCATTCCCACCCAGTTCCACCTCAGCAGGTCACTAGGAACACCAGACTCTCTGAGGAGGTCCCAGCCTCCTGCAGCCCTTCCAAGGATCTGTGAAACTGGAGCTCAAGATGAGGAAAAAGACCAGGGCTCACTTGCAGCTCTTTGGCCAAGGTATCAAAACCTCCCCTTGGCCATCTCAGTTTTGCCATTGTGGGTTTCCCACCCTGGCAGTGCAGAGGTTGTGAGCACCACTCCCCTCTGGCAGCTGAAGACAAGAGTTACTCTGGAAGCCGTGCTGCAGACTGGCCCTTGGCAGATTGGGCCAAAAGAGATTCCTTACTCCCAGGAGAACTGCCCTCCTGTTTTAGTTTTGTAGATGGTTGCAATGGCCTTGAAGGGCAACACCTTTTAGCAAAAAGGAGCCAGGAAGCAAGATCAAGAAAGGTGGGTTCTCCCCAGACCCTCACAGGACATTGTGGTGGCAGCCCGCAGGCAGCGGGGCTCCTGCACACGGCTGGTGCTGCCGGGCAGCAGAGCCACCAGTGACCTGTAACAGCATCACTTTTATCTCTGGCGCTCAGATCGTACCAACACATGTGGGGATTTGTTCTCCCTGACCACACACACACACAAGTTGCACATCAATCAGGATCTGTATTTAAATTCAAATACACTGAAATGATGCAAAGTATGAAGCCACGCAGGGAAAAGCTACATGAAGGAGCTGGTGGCCTCTCTCAGCTCTGAAGGTTTCTCTTCTGTGCAGACACACACGTGAAATAAATCTGTGGCATTGGAATGACTGAGGGATGGGACATGTGCCAGAGAGTGAGAGGGAGGAGGAGAGAGGGAAGAGGCATGGGCTGCAGGGTGTGAGGAGGAGAGGGGTGAACAGCTGGGCAATACTGGCCAGAGCTCCACCAGAACCAGGAGGAAACAGAAATCCCAAATAGACTCTCTATTTGGACAAGACAGGAAAGAGATAAAGTATGTCCAAAACGGAAAGAAATACACTGGGAGGGAAAAGAGCATTTCTGCGGGAAACTCCTCCTGACAAACACCAAAGCCAACCACTATGCCTCATCTGCAAACACCAAAGCCAGCCACCATGTCTCATTGTCCCCAGGTCACCCTGCTGTCTCCAGGGTCAGGCTGTGGCAGGGCCTACTGACCACATGGGTTTGTGGGTGCGTGGTGCTCAACACTTCCAGCCTGGAAATGGAAGAGAAGCCAGGAAAAAGGAGAAGCATCCAAGGTCACCAGCATTATGGCAAGCACCCTCCTGTCCTCAGGTCTCCTCAGGAAGGGGACAAAGTTCCCCCAGCATCAGCCTTGGCTCGCCGGGGCTGCAGCAGAGAAGGCAGCGTAAGGAGGGAGCGTGTGAATTGTCCAAGGAGCCTCCTGAGCCTACCAGGGCTGCGGAACAACCAGCGCTGACAAAAGCCTTGCTGAGGGGTGCAGGGACAGCTGAGGAACATCCTTCAGAGCAGAAGGCCCACCAGGATGGCACTGGGGAGGAGGAAGAGCGAAAGGCCCAAGCAGGTACTGGGGGCTCCTCCTTTGGGCAGATCCACACTTGTCTGGTCTGAGTTTGTCTCCTGTTCTTCTGTGTCCAGGGCAGATATGGAAGGAAAAGAAGACAAGATGAAGTCAGAGTAGAAGATCCTCTTTAGTGAAGGAGCTAAGAGGCTCTCCATTGCCTGTCTCTGTCTCTGGTGATGGGTCTATCTTGGGCTCACAGGAAAGAGTGATCCTGGTTGCCTCAACAGGATCAGGTCTTTGTGCTCTGGCTTTGTGGTTGTGCCAGTTTTTAGTCATGCCTTTGCCACCAGCATTTGTGGCACATGCTGGTGTTGTAGCAGCAGATATTGACTCAGCCAGAGTTGTGGTGGGTTTTGACTCAGCCAGAGTTGTCATGGGTTTTGGTGTTGTGGGTTTTCGCCTGGCTGGGGTTGTAGTTGGGAGAGTGGTGGCAGGTTTTGGTTTGGCTCTTGTGATGGGTTTGGGCTTGGCTGTGTTTGACAGTGTGGCTGTGGGGATGGCTTGGCTGTGGTTGTGGTTGGAAGTGACTTTGTGGATGGTGGCTTGGCTGTGGTTATGGTGGCCTCTGATGCTGTGGGTTCTGGGTTGGCTGTGGCTGTGAGTTTTGGCAGGGCTGTTAGGGTGGATGTAAGAGATGCAGAGATGAAAAGTGCCGTGGGTTAGGACTGGTTCACCTCCACAGATCCACGCAGTGAGCAGAACCAACAGAAACCAGTGAGGGGCTGAAACAGGAGCTGAGCCCTCTCAGGTCACTCTGGGCCATTCCCCACTCTGGGGTTCCCAATCTGGAGACATCTCATGTCCCTCACAACCTCCTGCTCCACAAGGGGCAAAAAACGCTGCCTAATGGAGTACAAGGCCCTTGACCAATCCTCCTCATCTTGAGGCAGTTGCCCTCTGTTAGGAGCAGCAATTGCTCCTAACATGGTCCAGCCCTGGAACTGAAGTTCAGAGGCTTCCTGACAGCTCCAGGAGGGTTCAGAGCTCAGACCAGTCCAGGTCTCAGTCCCAACAGCCCCTCCAGGGCTCCCCTCACTCACCACACAGGTTGTTCACACAGACTGTGTCCATGGGGCACATTACACACGAGGGTCCATCCCAGTAGGGCTTTTTTTTCTTTATATTACTCCTGGAAGCAGAAAATGCCAAGATAAAGAAGACATGAGGAAAGGGGAAACACCCATCCCAGAGAGGGGGCTGATTCAGCTGGGATATCCCAGCCAAGGCAAAACTTGGGATTAATGTAGCAAAGAGGTCTTGGTGTCCTGCCACGGCCTGTCAGGGCCATTTACTCACCAGCCTGACCCCAAGGCAGCTAAAGCCAGGGCAGACAACTCCGTGCAGCAGATCCCTCATCCCCTCAGAACAGAGCAGGGGATGGATATTGGGGCCTGGGACTTACGGGCGATAATAGTTGCAAACAAGCAGGTGCACGTTCTCTGTTTCAGTTCCATCAATGATCTCACAATAACTGCTCCCACAGCCAATGCGAGTTGTTTCTGCCCAGACCACCTAAGGCAAAGACCAGGGCTGAAGGTGAGGGGACTGGTTGAAGGCAGTCTCTCCCCTGGCCTTAAGTTCTGCTGGAATATCTTCCTCATCTCCCAGCACGTGCCCCAGATCCCCATCCCCATGTTGTTTTGGCCCTTCCCCCTTGCCCCTGTCTGAACCACCTTCCCAAGGTCATATATTCCAGTGCCACAGCTCTCCTACCATATAGTCTACCCAGGCAGAGCATCACCACCTCTGCTATGGTCTTGGAACCCTCCATCCATCCATCCATCCATCCAGTTGCCACCACCATCTCTTCTCCTCCTTGCTCCCACCCAAGCTGTGAAGAAACACTTGGACCTCATCATTCCACCCAAGACAAGCTGGCACTGAGCTGGCACTGCTGAGCAGCCAAAAAAATGGCTGCAGGGCTTGTCTCATAAAAGTTCTTCTCCAAAGGGCACTCATGACTGACACCATGCCCAGGTCTGCCTCTATCATTGTGAATCCCACCTGGTTCCCTGTCCTTTTGCAAAGATTTTAGGAGGAGCTGGGGCAGTGGCCCAGCTCCTGTCCCAACAGGCCCTCCACCCCAGCAGCTGGTACCTGGACGTAGTTCTCACACGTCTGCGTGGGGACACACGTGGATGTTGTCAAGTCGTAGAATTTCCTCTCCGCGTTCCATTGTTCAATGGCCAATTTTACATCCAGGGTTGAAGGTGTAGCAAAGAGGTTTAACCTGCCTGGGCCCCCGTTCTGGGACCACTTGCACTTCTCTGCATGCTTTTGAGCATCAGCCTCCAGCTCCTTGTCCCAGGTCTGAAAGGAGCTCGGTGTCAGCACACAGGGAGGGACACTGGGCTCTCCAACAGGAACAAGGCACTCACCAAGCACCCTGCACTGTCTGGCTGCAGTTTCCCCATCCATCAGGAAAATTCAAACCCCTACCCAAGAGAGTCCTCAGGAGAGGGGAGCTCCATGGTCAGTCCCAGCACAAGCCTTGGTTTATGGGTCAAAGAGGAGAAGGTCGGCACCAGCACAACTCTCACAACCTCTCCTGGAATTCATCTAATGCCATCATGGAGCATCCTCAACTCAGTGTGGAGAAACCATCACAGTGCTGAGGGTTCTGGCTTTGTCCCTGTTGAGTCTGCAGTCACTGGTCAGGCCTTCTCTCCCTGAATTTTTGGCTTTGTTTGCTTGTTAAACTCCCATTTACCAGCCCACAAAGGCTTTACTTATTCTGGGCAACTTCTGGGCCAGGCAGGAAGATGTCCTCCAAGCACACTGTGACCAAAGAAGGAAAGGGCTCCAAATTTCCAGGACAAACAGTTGTCCTTCTCCTCCCCATGATTTGCAAACAATGAGGAAAAATCACATGTGGTGCAAGATAAAACTTCATAGCCAAGTTCTAATCAAATCAAGAGTCTGAGCAAGACAAAAAGCACCAGCTCTAGAGCTCAGTTTTGCTCCCACTGCAACCACACATGTTGTGGGACCTGGCTCAATTTCCACAAGCAAAACAGGGGATCCCTCACATCCAAGGCAGCTCTGCACAAGGCATGGGGAGGAGTAGGAGCATGATGGGCCCAAATAACTGACAGACTTGACCAACATGTTTGAAGTTGATGCAAATACAGAGCACTGTGTGATGTCCCACACAGCAGGATTCCCCCACCACCTCTTGGCAATGACAATGCCAAAGTCTCCAGGCACCTGCTCATGGCACCTGCTCATGGCAGGGTCTCACCTGCCCTTCCTGCCATCACAGGGACCTCCAGCAGGCACTCAGGTGAGTGAGAGCTGCATCACTCTCATGGAACAGCATCTGGGGACTCACATCATGCTTAGGAACTTCCAGAAAATGACCAAAGACACTCCAAAGGTAAAGGAAACTCTTCTCTTTAGAGGCAGTTTAGGGAATCCCTCCATTAACACCTACTTGTAACCCTACATGAGAATTGCTCTGCCTTCCCTAAGGAACTCCCTGATCCCTCCTCGTGTTAAGATCCAGCCTTGGACCACACAAACACCCCAATATTCCTCTGTAATAAAAGCCACTTACCATCTTCATCATAGCCTTGGCAGGAGGAGAGACCTGGGAGCGATATTTATTATGCTCATCCAAGATGATCTTCTTTTCTTCATCACTCAGGCACCAGCTCAGCTCCAGCACTGAGAGCACCAGGAGGACGGGAGGAAGACCTGAGCTCAGCATCGTGCAGGCAGCTTCTGCTCTCAGCAGCCCACGGCTCTGGCAGTCAGATTTAAAGCACCTCCCAAGAGCCAGGAACACCCAACAGCTTGAAGACTGGGGAGGAAATGTATTTATTAGAGTTTTGAAGCCACGTGGGACACACCCGTGGCACATATCAGCCTTGATGGAGAGGCTGCACTGGGGCTGGTGCCAACATGCATGGTCACTCTCCATGCCTGAATCCCAATCCCTGGATTTGCATTCTTTATCCAAACCTCAGCCATCCCCTGAGCCCTCAGTTATGGGTCCCTTTGTTTACCTCCTGTTCTTTTTCTAAAAATCACAGAAGCTGGGGTTGGAAGGGCCCTCTGGAAATCATCCAGTCCAACCCCTCTGCAAGATCACCTGGAACAGGTGATACAGGAACATATCCTGGTGGGTTTGGGATATCTCCAGAGTGAGAGACTCCATAACTCCCTGGGCACCTGTTCCAGTGCTCTGCCACCCTCCATGGAATTAAGTTTTTTCTTGTCTTGAGGTGGAACTTGTATTTTGAGCTTATGGCCATTGCTCCTTGTCCTGTTGCTGGGCAGAACTAGAGTCTGACACCATCCTCTGACACGTCCTGATATATTTATATGGATTGATGAGATCCCCCTCAGTCTTCTCTTCTCCAGACTAACCAGGCCCAGCTCCAGCAGTCTCTCCTCATCAGAGGGCTGCTCCAGTCCCATAATCTTTATGGCCTCCATTGGACTCTCTCCAGTAACTCCTGTCTTTCATGGAGACCAGAACTGAACACAGATATGGCCTCCCCAGGGCAGAGCAGAGGGTAAGGATCTGCTGATCTGCTCACCACACTCTTCCCAATGCTCCCCAGGATCCCACTGTCCCTCCTGGCCCCAAGGCACCCTGCTGGCTCATGGTCAACTCATGGTCCTTCTCTGCAGAGGTGCTCCCAGTAGGTCACCCCCAGTCTGTGCTGGTACCTGGGGTTGTCCCTCCCCAGGTGCAGGACCTGCACTTGCTCCTGTTGAACCTCATTAGGTTCCTCTCCATCCAACTCTGCAGCCTGTCCAGGTCCCTCTGAATGGCAGCCCGGCCTTCAGGTGGATCAGCCACTCCCCCAGTTCTGTACCACCATCAAACTCAGGGTCCATTCCATCCCTTCACCCAGGCTGTTGATAAAGAAGTTGGGTAAGACTGGACCCAGTACTGATCCCTGGGGAATGCCACCGACTACAGGCCTCCAGCTGGATTCTGCTCTGCTCACAACCCTCTGAGCTCAGCCATTGAGCCAGTTCTTGATCCACCTCACTATCCATTCATCCAACTCACATTTCCTGATCTTATCCATGGGGATGTTACAGGACACAGTGTCAAAAACCTTGCTGAAGTCAAGGTAGACACCACTCACTGCTGTCCTCTCATCAACCCATCCTGCCGTGCCATCATAGAAGGCATCAGACTGGTCAAGCAGGATTTCCTCTTGGTGAATCCATGCTGACCACTCCCAGTAACCTGCTTTACTTTCAGGTGCCTGGTGACCTTCAGAATGAGCTGTTCCATCACCTTTCCAGGGATGAAGGTGAGGCTAACTTGCTGGGAATTTCCCAGATTCTCCTTATTGCCCTTTCTGAAGACAAGACTTAACACTAGCTTTTCTCCAGTCATTGGGCACCTCTCTCATTCTCCAGGGTTTTTAAAAGATGATGGAGAATGGCTAACCAACAACCTCTGCCAGCTCCCTCAGCACCTGTGGGTGCATCCCACCATGGACTTATGAGTGTTAAGTCTGCCTGGCTGATCTCTCTCAACTTTCTGTGATCAAGAGGAAGTTTTCCTTTCTCCATCCTTCATCTCTTACTTCCAGCGTCTGGGATTCCTGAGGGCCACTCTCAGCAGTAAAGCCTTAGGCAAAGAAGGTTTTGAGTAATTACACCTTCTCTGTGTCTTCTGTGCCCAGGACACCCAGTGGATTCAGCAGCAGCCTCACATTTTCCCTTGTCTTCCTTTTGCTGCTGAATGCACTTGGAGAAGCCCTTCTTGTTGCTCTTGATGTCCCTTGCCAGACTCAGTTCCAAGTGGGCTGTGGCCTTCCTCCTTGCATCCCTGCATACGCCAAAGATGTTCCTATAGATCTCTCATGTGCCTGTCCCTTTTTCAACACCCCATCAATTTCTTTGTTCCATTTGAGAATTGCTAGAACCTCACTGCTCTTCCATGCAGGTCTCCTGTCCTCTTTGCTTGATTTCTGGATCATAGGGGACAGGATATGTGGGTTGCAGCTTTCCTTCCCCCCACCCCAGGGAGCAGCAGCCACTGCACGGGGACAGGGACAGGGACAGGAGCCACACACCAACACCTGACAGGCTCTGCTCCAGCCTGCTGGCCCCACTCTGCAGCACAAAGTGACCAAGCCTGGGCTCTACTGACTCACGTCTCGAGGGTCTCCAGCGGCGCTGGCCGGTGTCTAACGAGGCTCCTGCACTGCTGTGGGAGTAACAGGATCTCTCTCTTTTCTCCCTACTCGCCTGGATTTATGAGCTCTGGAGGAGTTTATCGTCTTCCACGCCTCAAAGTTTGGCTAAAATCAACTCAAATGTGAAGGAAATATGGAGAATGTTGCTGGGAAGAAAAGAAAGGAGGGACAGGCAGAGCTGTTGCATCAACTTTGTTCAGAGAATCAGGCTAAAACCCACAGAACATTTCCTAAACTGCTCCTTTTTCACAAAGTGTTTCTTATGACATTTTCCTAAGAAAAGTATTCTGACTTTTCATTTAAAATTACACTTCCCTTAGGAAAAGTGCCCCAAAAAAGGTTAAAGAACACCTCAATAGCTGACATGCAACATGAAAATAAAAATCAGGAAAAGGGAAAAGGGTCATTAACACTTGTATTTAATTGCAAAAATTAAAAACTTTTTTATTCTTCTTACATACAAATCTCATTTATTTACATACTTTACAGTCTTTTCCCAAGTATTTACAAAGTTTGCAATATATTAAATTAGGACCATCCATAAAATTCTGCATTAAGTGCATATTCACATTCTTTTTTTTTTTTTTTTTAATCCATCACTAAGTTTAGTGTTCAGCATTGAAACAGTCTTTATGCATATATAGCTTTACTTCCCAGCACCTCTGAGCCTTTAGAATGTGGCTCCCCTCCCCAAGACAATGAGATAATGCTAAAAATAAATCACCTGCCATTTTTTTGAATCTCCAAAGCAAAGGGAAGTCCAGCATCTCCCTTGTCTAACTCAGTAGGACACTAAATCTGCCCTTTACAAGGAGGAGGTTTCTGAACAGGAGGATTTCGAGTTCTACCTATAAAATCTACCAAGAGGAGAAAGTTTGGTTTGCAGGAAGCAAAAGCTCTTTGTGCACCCATCAAAATGGCCTCACCCCAGGAAATGTTCAATTCTCTTGGGGGCCACGGGGCTGAACGAGGACCTGGGATTGGGGTGTGGGGAAAGCCCCCTCCTGGAGAGAGGGAACAAGAGGGTTTCAAGGCAGAAGGATCCCCTTTTCTGAGACACTGGTGTTTATAGAGCTCTCATCTCTACCATGAGATGCCTTCCTGCTCCCCACCTCCTCCTGCTGCTGCTGGAGCCCAGGAGGGAAGAGAGGTGATCCAGCCCAGACAAACCAGCTTCTCCTCCAGAACACTGCAAAAACAGGCCTGGTGGGAGAAGCTGCACTCTGGAGACTCACGGGAAATCTGACTCAAAGCTCTCCAGGGCCTTGCAAAGAGATCCCTCAGGGGAATCAATGTGTGCAAAAACAGTGGGCAGGGAAAAAAATGAAAAGGAACAAAGAAAGCAAAAAAAAGAATCAATAGAAACTGCCAGGTTGGCTCCCGTGGGGGCCGCTGATTTCCTGGTACTGAAGTAAATCATAATAATCCTTTCTCCTCCTTTCAGTTACCCTGAGTTCAGGACTGACTGACAGCACTGGTCAGTGACCCCTGCTTTGGGGAGCAGCTTTAAACCACGATCCTCCTGCCCAGCTGACAGGGACAGCCTGTCCTTCCAGCCTGGCAAGTGCAGAGGTGACCCCTCCTCACCTCTGCCCACTGGGCTCGTGGGTAGTACCAACTTCTGGTGAGATTTCAGAGCAGCTTTGCAGCCTTTGGGATGTGGGGTGAGGAGGATTCCATCTCCCAGCTCACAGGCAATGGGCTCGAAAGCACACAAAGGGATTTCAAAATGTATTAACTGGGAACTTGTGTGAGCTGGGCAGAGGGAGAGGGGGAGATTGTCCAAACCAGCACAGAGAGTGCAAAAGAGGAGCTGAGGTGAGGGGGACCATGGTGGGACACCCCCTCTGTGACTCATGTGATCATGGCTGTGAAACCTCAGTAGCTGCAGGAACAGCCCTGTTCCACCTCAGCAGGCCACTAGGACCACCAGCCTCCCTAGGGAAGTCCTGCAGCCTTTCCAGGGACTCTGTAAAGCTGGAGCTCTGGATGTGGAAGACGACCAGGGCTTAATTGCAATAAAGGTATCAAAACCTCCCTTTGGCCATCCCAGTTCTGCCATTGTGGCCTCACCTCTGGGTTTCCCACTGTGGCTCCTTGCCTGCCCTGGGATGTGGAAGGTGTGAGCACCACTCCTCTGGCAGCTGGAGACAGGAGCTGCTCTGGAAGCCGTGCTGCAGACTGGGGCTCTGCACTTCAGCCAAAATTGACTCTTTATCAGCAGGAGAACTGCCCTCCTGTTTTAGTTTAGCAGCTAATTCCTTACAGCCTTTGGAAGAGGAAGAGAAAATATACCGGAGAGCTTAAAAACAAATGATGTAAGCTCCGAAGGGAGCGAGGCTGGGACATATGCAATGTATCGCTGAGACAGAGCTGGAAACTTATGCAGAGCCCATAGAGTGCACTTGGAAGGCTGCTCTGCAAACAGGCCAGACTCACCAGCTCCTGTCCAACCAGCTGCAACCCTTCAAGGAAGGCTGCAACTCTTGGAGGAAGGGAGAAGCACTACGTGAGAACATTTCTGCTAAACAGACACAAACCTGCCCCTTCCTCCCCCTCCTCCCCCCAGTCCAAACAGCAACTGTAAATAGATCCATTTTCTCTGCTTCTTCCCGAAAGAGCCAGACAGCCACAATGGCTTAAGTGTGACTCTCAAAATCCAGGCATTTCACAGACACTTGGGAATTGTCTCCGCAGCTCTTTTACAAGTTACAGTCAAGGACACTTAGCGGTGACAGTGTCACCGAACCGCCGCAATCTCAGCAAGAATGGCTCCAGCAGCATCTTTGAGCAAATGCTTTACAAAAACGGGTCAGATACAAAAGCAGTAAGAGGTGAAGTAACCTGGTCAGCCTTTGAATTTGATTTGAGAAGCTGCCAAAGTGTAAACAGCAACAGTCACTAATGAGGCCCTAATTCTGCCATCACTGAACTCCCAAATTTCCATTAACTAAGACCCAGGCTTTAAGATGAGGGAGAGGGGTGGTGTGTGTGTGTGTCTTGGCATGTACAAGATTTAATGTAGTGTCATGAGTGTGAAATACACTCCAAGCAGTGAGAACACTAATGGAAGTTCTATTAGTCCAATTCCCTTTAATACTTGGTAACAAATTATATCAGTCCTTTTCTATCCTGAGAGAGCCAGACTCTCCCCTTTTGGTTCTACTAGATCTGGTGTGTGTTCAGCACCAAGGGCCATGCACAGACTGACACAGGTGCTGGGCTTGTTCTCATTGTTTTGACAGGAGAAAAACAAGGGTTATGCATAGAAATGTTTATAGTGTCAAGGCCTCAGACTAAATTCTTTGGAGCAGGAACTGTCCTCTGCCTTATTCTTGTACAGGAGCCAGAAGTGGTCATCCCACTTGGCAGCTTTTGTCAACTCCTAATCAGATTAGCACAATGTTTGCTCCCATTCTCCTCAAAAACAAAGGCTGGACAGACATTTTCCCAATCTGTCATTTTACATGTACCTAAAATATTTACAGAGAAAAAGGCTCTTGCTCCTGAGAACAGAGTTAACTCGCTGTCAACCAAAACCCCTCCCAACTCCATATTAACAAGTGTGAGAGTATGTCCTGAACTCCAGCCCTGGCCTATGAGTTCAGCCTGACACATCTGTAAATGATCTTCAGCAGTGGGATCAGACCCAAAGGATCAGACTTGGAAGGGACCGGAGCATCCGCAGTCTGCACACACCGAACCCGAGCCTCTCTCAGGGCACTGGAGACAGCGCTGCTCCAGCAGCAGGAAACACGCAAAGGCAGCTTGGAAAGGACCCAGGAAAAACCAACGTTCATTCTGAAGACAGAGTTCCAGGTCTGGAAGGAGTCAATGCAAAAATATGCCAGGGAAGAGGGAGGTTTCAGGTGCTCCCAGAGGTACCGTGGGCTGGGAACGCAGGCAGCGCCTCCAAAAACAAGGAGCAGCTGAGAATGGCTGTGGAGCCCTTGGTGTCTGAGGTGAAAGCTGGACAGAGCTGCTCTCTCCCAGCCCCAGCTCCATCCAGAACTTCTGCACTGCCAGCACCTCTAAGATGAGTGTCAGTGTTTTTGCAGGAAAGGAAGTGGAGGTGAAGAAAAGCACAATTACCATTTGACTCACTCGCAACCTGCTGACAGAGAGCTGCAGAAGGGTGATCACAACACAGAGAGGCCTGAAGGGATTCTTTTGGTACAAGAAGGATGCAGTGGGTGAGAGCTTCTGCCCTCAGGCTCAAGGCTCTCCCCAGCCAGGGAGCAGGAGCCAAGGTCAGCTCTGCAGGGCTCACACAGCTGCGGACGTGAGAGCTGGGACACATCACCAATCCATTCCCTTTATAGAACTGGCCTGACTACACAGGCTCAAAGCTTCCTCCTCAGGAGGAATGTACACAGAAATGTCACACATCCCATCCACTCCCAAACCCCCCAGGAAGTTTCAGAAGTGCCATAATCCACAAAGAACATAAGGTGAATCTCATCCTGAGAAATCCATCTGCTGCTCCTGGAAAAAAAACCCTTTGCTGCAAACCCAGGGCTTACCTGAGGGGACAGGGAGGGTCATAAATAGCTTGAGCTTCTCCCAAAATACATTTGAGGAAAGGCAAAGGATTACCTCAAGGGTCAGGAAAATAGTCCTTTTTAAACACTGTAAACATGCAGGGTGGCAAAGCTGCCTGCCCCAGTTGCCCCGGCTCGCTCCTCTCAAGACGTTGCCTTGGTTTCAAAGCTGAAAGTCTTCTTGTCCTGGGAACGGCTCTGTTTTCCCACCCCAGCATCCTTAGCTGGCAGCTCCATCACAAATCACTGCTGGCTCTGTCCCTCTGGCCATGAAGCTCATTGTCCAGTGATCTGTGCTGGCATAACCTTGGGAAGAGGCAATGGAGAGGCTCTGTTAGATGAGTCCATCCTTAACGAGTGCTCCCATTCCCCACAAAGGGATGTGGTTGTGCTGGAGCTCTTTGGAAAGACTCTTCCCTCAGTGGGCACTGGGTTTGCAATACCCATTGTGTACCCACACTGCTCAGCCTGGAGCATCTCCAGTGTTGGAGTTCCAGGCCACAAACTCCCAGTCCAGGAGGATCACTCCCTGTGCTGTGACAAGCAGGCACACACCGGTCTGGAGGTGACAATGGCACAAACCACCATCCCAGGTGTCAGACAGAAAAGACCCGGCTGGAAGCAGTCTCCTGATTGCACTCCCAGTCCCTGCCAGCCACAGCTCTGGTACTCACCCAAATCCCCAGCTTCCAGCTCCACCTTGAACACCTCACAGTGTCCTCTGCACGTGTCCAGAGGTGCAACAGTCAGGGTGAGCTGCCCACTCCCAACAGCGAAGAGGCTGTGCAGGCTGTAGCTCTAGGATGAGAGGAGAGGATTTCAAAAGCCTGGCCAGCTTTCCTTGGCTCTGTCTGCCCAAAGCAGGGACAGTCACTGCCCTGCAGGCAGGTGAGACAGAGCAAACAACACATTTGCTGCTTCACCAGTTACCAGTGGAGCACAGAATCTTAGCTGAGGTCAGCTGCATGCAAGGGTTCTCCTCTGCTCCAAGGCAAGGCAGAGCCTTCACAACTCAGGAAAACACAGAGGAGATCAGGCCAGAAGCCTGAAGGGTCTCAGAATGAGTGAGACTCACTGCCAGGAGCAGCTCCTAAAATGCAACTCGTAAAACAATTCTGCCCAACTGTGCACAGAAAGACCTCACCCAGCTACAGAGCAAGGCCAGATACATGAATGGAGCAGGCAAGGGGTGTTGGAACACGATGATCTTTGGAGTCCCTCTGTTTCTGTGACATCTCCAGCTCCAAGGGAGATGGGCACAGGGAATCTCCTGCCCCAAACTAGACACAAGTGCTGGGAGGCAAAGCCACCCTGAGATGCCACTTTACACAGGGATGGACAGAACTGATACAACCCCAAAAGCTCCTTTTCAGGACTGAATCAGCTAAAAATACCCTGCAAATCCCACAAAACCTCAGAGCTGCTGGGAGACAACTCATGCACAGGAAGAGAATACCTTTGGAATTAATTTCTCACCTTATTCCCCAAATCTGGGTGGCGGATGAGGAAGCAGCTCTCCAGAGACACTGTCTTGGGGAAGGACAGCAAAGAGGAAGCAGGGAAAAATTCCTGGAGAATCCGGGATCTATTCACAGACTTGTTCCTAAACAAACCAGCCCATATTAAAGAATCATCATACAATGATAATGTTTGCATTTAAAAGCTACTTTCCAGATAAAAGTCTTGCCAAACATTCATGCTTGATAAACAGCATGACAGACTAGCCCTGGGAGTCAGGAGCAAAATTCAACCTCAGCCTCTAAATCTGCTCCTTCCCACTCTCCTGTGGGCTCCTGCATCAGGATCATGTAAAGAGGGAACAAACAGATCCTTATGGATACCTGAACTTCATTTCTCTCTCCTTTTCCCTTAAAATGATCCAAGTCATTGACCAGATCCATTAATTACAGAAGATGCAGAGAGCTGGCATCATACACAACCACAACTGAACTCACATTGTGAGGCAGGGGGATCCAAGGCTATTCTCTAGACCAGGAAATGTGACTGGAAAAGGCCAGGTAGAGCTTGTTATCTTTACATCCCTGTCTAGGGGACTGACATGATTAATTCTTCTGTACCCTGACCATTCCTCTACCAGTGCTTACTCTGAGACCTCAGAGAACTCTGAGTTGCTCACACATCTTGTTCACATTGAAGGCTTTGGCCTTTAAGGGGCAAAGAGCTTTTGGTTAACAGGGGCAGGATTAGACTTGGCCGTATTTTCTGCACAAGACCAAACACAAACTGCAGGGTTCTTTGACTTTCCATTACTTCTCAGTGTTTGCACAAGTCATAGCACCTCTTCTCAGTCAGCACCAGTGGTAGAGGATTTCCACTGAGTAGACAGAGGTGATAGAAATGTGAACCAGCTGTCTCGGGTGATCAGATCACAGCCCAGAGGATTTACAGCCTGAAGAACAGGACCAGGCAGTCCCTGGGATAATTTTATCTTATAAGGGGAGCAATAGCTGGAGACCAAGCACCAACTCTCCACTTTTAGTGCAGAAGTCTCATCCTCAGAACAAATCAGTGCCAGCAAGCAGAAGCAGCCTGTAACCCACTCCTGCACACCTTCTCTCCAGTTAAACTGCAACTTGCAGGCACTGGAGTGTGAACTCAGGTTCACACAGGCAGAGCCTGAGCACCCCTACAGAAAGGATGTGTCCATCCATCACATGTTCTGTCTGACTCACCAGGGAAAGAAAAATGGGCAGCTCCATAATTCAGCTGAATTTTCTTCTATTATAACCTCTGCCAGTTCTGGATCCTGGGACTGAAAATGCTTCAGTTCTTCATAGGAGAGATGCTGCCCTGTCTTAAAGAACATGAAACAAAGATAAAAGCTGTGCCCACGGGGTTGCTCCCTGCTCCCATTTCCCTCCCACTAGAAAACATCCAAGAGCAACAGCCACATGGATTGCTAAGTGTCCAAATACAATGATCATTAGTCAGAGGAACAATGCAGGGAGCTCTCTCCTCCCACATCTTCACACTGGGGTGAAATATCTTCTCAGACACATGTCCTGAATGAGCAGTTTGAGTTCATGGGTGAAAATACTGGGTAGGGGTTTTGGGCTTGTGCTGTTCAAGAGTTTGGACTCATCACCCAGCCTCACAAATCCCTGCCTTACCTTGATTAGAAAAGGCTGATGCCTCTGGAGCTTTTCTGATAGCTCTCTGAAGTCTGTCACTATGTGAAGGCTTTTCACAGCAGAACAGACTGTGCAGTTTGCAGGAAGTGCAGAAGTGTTCTGTCTGCAACCTGCTGCCCACCAGTCCTGGCATTCTGGGGAAGAAACAAGGGAAACCTCTTTAGTAAGACCAAAAATGGAATGGAAAGGAGACAAATTCAATGATAAACTCATTATCCCTAACAGGAAACACTGAGATTTCTTATAGTTTCTGATGGCTGTAACTCAAAAGGAAGCAGCTTCACCAGGCAGGGAACTGGAGGGAATGCTTCCAGCACATTTTGGAGATAGAGCTGAAGGTTGTGAGCTCATGGAAATTCCATTTCTCTGTACATGAGGCACACAGGCTCAGCTACCTTTCCATGAGCAACAGAGGGATGGCAACCATCACATGTAGTGTAATTAAACTGAAACAAGTCCATGAGCAAAAGAGCAACCCAAAAGTGTTATCAAGGAGATAACACCCAGTAAACAAAAAAGATCCAAGGAAAGAGTAACTCCCATATGGTTAGCACTGGTGTCATGAATCCTGCTAGGACATACCTGAAATCATCACCCTCCCCTTTACCACAGTGTTAATTTAGAAATTTGTCCCAGGCAATGGTTGCCCATTCTCTGATGTGCAGAAGATGCTGGGAAAATGTCAGATTTCACCAAGACATGCTGCTGCTGTTTTCATTCATCCCATGCATTGATTTGAAGATGAAACTGGGAGAAAAGTCCCAGCACGAGCAACTCCTGGACCACAGCCACATTCATTGTAAATTCCAAAAATTGTTGTTACACCACAATCAGCTGAACTAGCCAAAAATGAACACTGCATATATTTACATCTTCAAAAATTTAATCTTTACATGAAAACACAACTTAATGGCCTCCTCCTCCAATTAACAGCTCTCCCAAAAAACCAAAGAAACCTTAAGAGAAGGGACTTGCTGCAGCAGGGAATGAGCAGGAGAATGCTGAACACCCCATGCATTTCTATGTAAAGGATGTGCAGAGCAGCCACCACACTGAAAGGTGTGGCTCTAATTTACAGAACCACACAAAGATCAAATTCCAGCTCCTGGCCCTGCACAGAGACATCCCAAACTCCCACTCTGTGTCTGAGAATGTTGTCCAAATGCTCCTGGAGCTCTGGCAGCCTCGGGGCAGTGCCCATTCCCTGAAGAGCCTGGGCAGTGCCCAGCACCCTCTGGGGGAAGAACCTTCCCCTGATCTCAAGCCTAAAGGCCCCCAAGACAAATTTTATATTTGGAGATACAGCAGCAGGTTGTCAGAAATGGGAGGGCTTAATGGAAATTCCACTTCAAACACAGATTTTATGGCAGTGACAGCCCTTGTTCTGCAGCTTTAATCCAACAGGAGAGGCTTAACTTGGGCAGTGGCAGCAAACCCATCCCAGGCCTGATCTGTCAGGGTGGGACAGGAAAAACCCAAGGCCTGGGAAACATCTCACGTGAAATATCCAGGGATCTGTCCTCACCAACAGGCCCACCCTGCCAGCACATGTCACAACAGCTCCAAAGTCTCCTGGACATTGCTGCAGGCAAACTTGGAAAAATGGAGGGGATGGCGAATGGAGCAAGAAGAGTGAAGTCTGGCTGAAAAATCAAGTTGGGAAACAAGGATGCACAGCAGCTTTTTGGGGGAATAAAGATGATGCACAAACTGCTTGTCACTGCCACTGTGATTTCCAGCCACACTCATGTTCCTGCACAAGGCTAAAAGGGATGAACAGCACTTCATAGGGAAGCTCTTGTTTTATTTTCTCCTCTGACATCTGCAACGGGCCACAAGGAATGCTACAGAGGATTTATGTTCATTGGGACATAACAACAAGGAGCAGACTGGGATTAATTTGGCTTCTTTCTTGCTGAGTATTTCCAACTCCCAAATGCTGCATTTCCCACCCTACTGCTGGGATATGGACTGAAAGGGATCATGATATAATTCCTAGTCTTTCTGGAAGATGCATCTACACTGCTTTCAGGGAAAGGGGAAAATAGGCAAAACAAAGTGTAAAATCCTTCTTGCAAGCAGAAGTCCCAGTCCCATGAGAAACTGCTCCAATGTACTTTCCCTCCCTGCTCACAAGAGAAAAAAGAAAATCTTTGTTCCACTGCCTGTAGAAAGCTTCAGTTTTACAACAACAAAAAAACTGAACTCACAAAAAACAGCTGGTCAGTGACAGGAAACAAAAGGCTGAAAGATCTCACCAGAGAAAGGGCAGTCGCTGTGAGGAGAACACGAAAACATCTCTATGATCTGTCATCAGACGGGGCGTAGCAAGACTGTAATTTCTCTCTGGGCAAAACTCAGAAACCTCATCCCTAAGCATTAAGCACAGTTGTCCCCAAATTTTCCCTCTGGGCTCAGGGCAGTACCCCACGGAACAGGATGCTAATCAGCTTGACAGTACAGAGCTTGATTCCTCTTTTGAGCCAGGCTGGGATATTTGCATTCTCAATTGCTCGATTCAGGAGGTGATTTCTTTTCCCCATGAATAACCAGAGCAGAGCACTGGTTGAGATGCATTTCAAATGCTGCAAGTGGGGTTGTGGGATATTTTTTTCCCCTGGTAATTAATCTTTTAGATTTATTGTGGAGGGTGTTAGTCTGTGCACCAGCATGTGTGTGACTGGCATGACAAGTACAGGCAGCGCCTGCCCTTCCCAGGGAGGGCGGGAGGAGAGATGGTGCACAGAGGAGCCAACTGCCACCGGGGACCAGGGCAGGATTTTACCCAGGATGCTGATTTTCTCTCCTTACCCTCCCTGCATTCCTTTTCCATTATCACCCTGCCTGCCCAGACACCCTGGGGATTGCTCCGGTGGAGGCTGAGCAGCCTGTCTGTGCACACACACGGCTGCTCGGGGATGCAAATGGGAGATGCTCTTTTCATCCCAGCACAGCCCTCACACCACGGTCCCATCCACACGCTGAAGTGCTGGGCGTGGGCAATTATCCCTGTGGAGCTGGAGTGCAGGAGAGCAGCTGTAGCAGTGACACATCCAACTATCCATTACAGGACAGAAGTGTGGCCAGCTTCTCTCTGCTTTCTCACCCCTTTTTGAGGGGCAGCCTTCGGTTTGTTCAACAGAACTTCAGTTCCCCATTGGCCATAACCACCTCATATTTCCTTTTATGTGTTATTATTTCTCCAGAACAAGAGCTGTCTTTTCCCCCGTGTCAGGAGAGCTCCTAGCAGAGCCAGGCCTGGGACTTTCAGCTGCTAACACAGCACAGACCGAGATAACAATCTTCCCTTAAAACACATCTATGATTAATACTACAAGAAGTTTATGACTCTACTTTCCACTATGCAGAAAAATAATTTTCAAGTCACCCTCAATTTAAAATGAGTACACCGCCCTTCTTGGCTGTTTTCACAGAGGATCTCCCAAATTTTTGGCTGCCCGCAGCACTAAGAGAGGGGTGTGTGTGCACAGCCCCAGAGATGCTGGGTGTGGATGATCAGATTGTAAACTCAAGGTTCCTGGGAAGACCTGGCCCTGCTTCTGCCCGTTGCAGCAAAGCAAATTAACTCATGGAAACTTGCCCACATGATGTGAGAGCAGGATCTCAGCAAGCCCTGCTCTCTTTAGGGACCATACAGAGGGTGCAGGATCAATCTGCCAGTGCAGAAGGTTCAAAGGGAAGCCTCTAGCAGGGGGAACTTTTGTTCCTGCAGGATATAGAGCAAAGGGCTGCTCCTGACCCTAACAAAGAGTTCAAAACACAAAACCTCCTGCTTGTAGCACTGCAGGTGCTGAGGCAGTTTGCTGGTTCCCCACCAAGCTGGTTTTCTCCCTAGCACTCTGGGCTGCAAGGCTGTAGCAATCTCCACCAGGCAAGCTCCAGCCAGGTCTGCACAGGGAAGTCTGGTCCCAGGAAAGACCCCCAGGACTCCACAGCCCCCCCAGGTGTTGTGTCTGTAGGGGCTGTTGCTGCCATCACCCACAGAAAGGAAGCTCCCCAGAGGACTGGCTGAGGTACTGAGCAGCTCCACAACCTGCCAAGGCTGGCTCCAAGTCCCAGATCCCTCTCTCTGAGGATGAGACTATTCCCCAGACCAACTACATACTTCACTAGGACCAATCCAAGGAATATTCAAGCAAGCACTGAATGAACTCAGGGCTCCCAAGAATGACTGTGCACTGAATATTCCCTAGGCATTTCTCTGTCCTTTCTTGTAGGTTCATTGTACAAACCTGGGTGTTTCATTAAAAGGGGATTCTGCCCCTCTGCCCTGCTCAGATGAGACCCCACCTGCAGAGCTGCCTCCACTCTGGGACCCCAACACAAGAAGAATGTGGAGCTGCTGGAGTGAGTCCCGAGGAAAGCACAGAAATGCTCTGAGGGCTGGAGCCCCTCTGCTCTGGAACCAGGCTGGGAGAGCTGGGGTTGTTCATCTGGAGAGGTGAAGGCTCTGGGGGGACCTTAGATCCCCTTCCCGTGCCTAAAGGAGATCCCAGAGAGCTGGAGAGGGATCTGGGACAAGGCCTGGAGTGTCAGGATGAGGGGGAATGCCTTCCACTGCCAGAGGACAGGGACAGATGGGATATTGGAAAGAAATTCTTCCCTGGGAGGGTGGGGAGGCCCTGGCACATCGTGCCCAGAGAAGCTGTGGCTGCTCCATCTCTGGAATCGTTCAAGGCCAGGCTGGATGGGGCTTGGAGTAACCTGGCATGGTGGAAAAATTTATGATCACCATGTATGACACAGGTAAATCCCATCATTCTTACTTTACAGATCTAGGAATTCCAAGCTCTGCAGTTACCAGGTGGCACAGTTTGGAAGAGGCATTTGGAGCACTTTGTTGCACAAGCAATGTTCCCATCTTGCTGCAAATTCTTCACTAGGCTAAAAATTAATTTGATCATTTATAATGTCATGTCAAAGTCAGGCTAAACTGATGAGCTCTTAAGTAAGTCAGGCAGGAAACAAGGATTATTAATTACAGCCTGCAAGTCCTGATTAAGGACTGCATCACAGTGGGGCTTTAAATATATACTACAAAGAGTGTCCCTGTTCAGCACAAGATCCTCACCCCTCCCTCATATTGAACTTTTATTGTAGCTCTGGGTATACTGAATATATTTATGCCACGAACCAGTTTGGTTCACAGCATTTTTAGAAACAGCTAGGAACAAAATAACAACTACAAAAAACCCCATCAAGAACCCCTTTATTGTTGTTCTGAGTAGAAGTCAACAGCTTGAAGAACTACTCGTTCATCTCACTAATGGGTAACGGCTGCTCCACCAGCACAGGGATCATTAGTCAACCTCGAGCAAAGCACGAAAATGATTTTGATCCAACCAGACATTGTGAAATCAAGTCTGCTGAGCCGAGCCCAAGAGCAATTCACAATCCACTGGGGCAAAAGAGCATTATTTCCAGGAGAAATCTGCACCTACCAGTCTCAAGAATGGAAAGCAGGGACCAAGCTGTCGGGAAAGCATCCAAAGTCCACTCCAGCTGCACCTCTGGTTACCTGCCCCAGCGACAGCTTGTGCTGCATGAGCAATCTGCCTCAGAGGAACAGCTTTGGAAACAAATCCCTCCCAGCTGCTGTCACCTGCCTCATGGTGGCCTCAGCCTGTAAAAGGTTTGACATGTCTGTGTCACAAGTGCACAGAGGGCTCTGCAGGCTGCTAAATGCCTCTGCAAGAGGCCACCTATGGCAAACGCTGATCCCAGGGAAGCAAATCCAAAGTAAGGATTCACTCTGCAAATGAGGAAACAAGACATTTTGGAGGCTTCACAATATAGAAGTAAAAGGAAGAGTATTTTGTGTTCTACAGTACCACAATGGTTTGGGGTTAGTTTACTGCCAGCAAACCCAAATAAACAGTTCACTGGCTGAACCAAGGCCAAAGTAACAGAGTACGAACAGCTTGGCACCACCCTGCCCTGCAAAGTCAGCTGTTTTTTTTCCCCTCTCAACGAGCCAACACATGTCTGCTGGTTGCTTTCAGGTTATATCATAAAAGGGTTGTTTACACACACAAAAGATCAGATAAACTGGCAGCTGTGCAGTGATGGGAGGGAGCCCTGCACATGCTGTGACCCACAACCACCTCCAAATGCTTCAGCCCCCAAAGCAGTGCATGAAAACACACACAAAAACGAGAGCAAAAACCAGCTCAACTTTGCTGAGGAGAAAAAAAAAAAAAAAAAGTAACATCCTTTGAGAGCAAGAGAAGAGGAAACAAGTTGAAATCAGATCCTGCCTTACCTCCCAAGCAGCCTTATTGCTCAACCCTTCCTTCTGAGCAGGCCCATGCTCCTTGGGCTCAGGAATGGGTCAGACAGAGCACGGGCAAAGCCCATGGGGAAAGGCTGGATGAACACCTGGGTGCTCAGCTCACAGGGAAAGGCTGGATGAGTGCCTGGGTGCTCAGCTCACAGGGAAAGGCTGCATGAACACCTCGGTGCCCAGGCTGCTCTCAAGAAGCAGCAAGTCTCTGTGCAAGGCAGGCATGCTGGATGCTCCCCTTCTGCACAAAGCTGTGCCAAGGATAAAAACTCTCCAAGGCTGGAGTGAGAGAAGCATAGGGGAAAGTGTTTTGCCTGCAAAGGGTTAAGATGAGGGAAGAGAAGGGCTGGCCAAGTGCCAAGGCAAGCCTCCAGCAAAACCCAAGGTGGGCCAGCCAAGAGGCAGAGGCTGCTGCCCTCTCCCAGTAACCAGCTGCTGCCCTCCCCCAGTAACCCAGCCTGCTGTGACCCATCCCCACAAACAGCTCTGGCACCCAGCAGGCTTTAGTAACACAGTGACAGGCCATTTACAAGGTGTTGCTAAACACTGCTCCTCCAGCTGGGCTCCTTTCTCTACCATAATTACACATAAAGCTGTAAACATGATTTTAGCCCTACTGGTCTAGGCAAAAAGGGGCATTTAACACTTCTTCTCCAAGCTGGGGGATAACTTGCACAGGATCTCTTTTCTAGCACTGAGATTCATGTGTGCTTTTGTCTGATTTTAGCTGTGCTGAGCAGTTACTGACCCAGCTGATTCTGGGCTGTGCAGGATGAGTGTGCCCAGGACCAAGTGTCATTAGTAAAAGCAAAGCTGGTTTTTCCTTGAGGTCCTACCAGTACAATGTGCAAATTGTCACATTGGGCCACAGCCCGTTCCCCACTGACAGACCTGCTCTGCTGAGGTTTTTGAGCTGCAAGGACTGAACTTACCATGGGCAGACACACAAGTTAAATGAGAGGAGCTTAATGCTCTGTTCATCACATCATTGCATGGCTGGCAGGGAACAGTTACCAACCAGCTGACATCAAAAATCATATTTAGATATTAACAAAGCTATAGGGATGACACAGTTGTGAAGGAAAGAAAAATCAGATGAGTGACTACCAGTGTGGTTTTAAAATTTCTGGTAAAAGAATAGAAAACCCCTTTTCATTTGGCTTTACAGCAGACTTTGAGAGCTCATGTATTCCTAATGCTTGCAGGGGAGAGAGGAGAACTTGTACCCCTGTTTTGCACCAGAGAACTGAAACACAGAGGGAATTGTCAATCCCAGCCTGTGTGAGAAATTAATCCAGAATGCACAGGTCCTACATTTCCCTGGAATAGCATGAGGTAGCTGTGAGTTAACCCATCAAAATACACCATGTTCTTTACAGCAGGTAGACCCAGAGGTCTGACAGCCCACTGCCATTTATAACCTCTCTGGGGTTATAAATGAAGGGCTGATGTGCCAAGAGCTGCAGGCCCAGAGCAGCCAACCTGACCCAGCACCAGGGCTTTCACAAGCTCTGCATAAACACCAGCTCAGGAAGAGCAAATGCAAACCACATTTCCACAGACCTTTTCCCCAACCACAGGGACCTTGCCCTGGGAAAACAGCTGGAAGAGAGGCACAGACCCAAGGGTCTAAGAGTCAGCTATCAAGGAACAAAGGGTGGGAACATAAGGTTTAATATGGGAATTGATCCGGGGAAAAAAGTCAATAAGAAAGAGAGCACAGAGACAGGCAAAAAGGAAATTTACTTTGGACTCAATCCTATAAACAATTCGAGAGAGTTTTGTGGATGCTGCTGCTCACCTCGGCTGCCCAAAGGTCCACCCACAGCCACTGACAGACAGGCAGCCCTTGTCACCCACAGCACAGCTCTTGGGTGGAAGGCACAAGGATGGAGGGCAGGTCACCATGAGCGGGAGGGAGGGGGGAGCACATCCTGCACCTCTGCACCTCCCAAAGCCTCACCACCAGTCTGACTGGAGCTCTTGGCTCTCAGGGGAAACCCAGCAACTGAGCCGCCCTTGTTCTGCAACACAAACCTGGCTGCTCAGCCCACACCTCCCAGTAGAGCAGGCTCCAACCTCAACCCCGGACACAGGAAAGCTGCCCCAAAGCTCAGGAGGGACAGCACAGTCCAGGATGCCTCTGCCTGCCCAGGCACAGAGGAAGGAGCCAGACCACCCGTGTCCAGGGCACGGCAATGTGTGCCAGCACTGCCGGTGGGCCACAGCAGCCTCCAGCTGACAACAGGTGGCTTTCAACAGGAACAGCCCAAGCTGGCTTTGAACTGGTGCCTGAGCACAGAGAGCTCCAAGCTCCATCCTCAGCCCCCTCAAAATTTTCTTTCCAGAACCTACATAGGGAAAGGAAGAGGAGTCTGTACGTCGAGTCCCTTCATTAGTGGTTTTCTCTGCTGCTCAGGCACAGTGCAAACATCTCCCTTCTAGAGACAGGAGACTCGGAGGGGATCTCATTAAGGCATATAAATATCTCCAAGGGATGCCAAGAGGCTGGGTCAGACTTTTCCATGGTGCCCAGCAACATGTTTTAGCCACAAACTAAAACACAAGAAGTTCCACCTCAACCCGAGGAAGAACTTCTTTCCATGGAGAGTGGCAGAGCACTGGAACAGCTGCCAGGGAAGCCACGTCCCCCCCTCTGTATCCATTCCAAACCCACCTGTTCCAGGTGACCCTGCCTTGGCAGTGGGTTGGACTGCATGACCTGCAAAGGTCCTTTCCAACACAAACTACTTTGGCATTCTGTGATCAGAGAACACCAGACCTGCCTGCAAGACCTGGACTTAAACTCTCATCAACAAACGGGACACAAGATGCAGCTTTACCCCTTCCCTTCAGCAGACCACAAGGCCAAAATTAGGGGCAAAACAATACAACACACAAAAAGCAGGGCTGAAAGGGCTTGGGAGAGCACTCAGCCCCAAGCCATGGAATTCCCTCTTCCAGATTCCTGCTGGATGGCTTCACCAGTGTCCTCTGGGCAGCAAGCTGTGATGGTGACACCAGTGTCACTGGGACAGTGTCAGTGGCTGCAGCTGCCTGCTGGGAAGCCAGGACATGAGGGATTCCCATAGGAACCCAGCCAAGGTTCAGGCTGGGTGCTGCACTCTCCCATTGAAATAGCCAGGGTCTCGTGCAGTTCCTTTTGCTGAGGCAGGATCAAAGTCACTCCAGCCAACCCCCATCAATCTGTTAATTGAGACATGCTGTGGCTTCCACCACAATCTAATTCTGTCAAAAACAGAGCAGGAACTGCCTCTCCCCTCTCTTTTCCCCAGAATTGGATTGGTGCCCACCCTATTGCTCATTGCTTCTGAAGACTTACAGGACTCACAGAAGCATGTGGGATTTTATGTGCATTTAAATAACAATACTGCATCCTTCCTCTCCATCCATCCTTCCCTTTTCCCCTGTTCCTCTGGATGTTTCCCCATTTCCTCATCATTCAGCTGGTTTTTCCAAAGTTAGGCCAGAACTGCTCCTGCTCTTATTTATCTTTACAAGGAGATCCTCATGGTTTCAGGCAGCCCTTGTCCTACGAACCTTTAGCTGTGCCAAGGAACCTCCCTGGGCTCTTCTCATCCAAAGGGAGCCTGTGGTAGCTGAAGGAAGAACTTGTCAACTTTCTGGACAAAATCTGATTGAACAAACACAACAGAACCACAGAACGGTTTGGGTTGGAAGGGACCTTAAAATTCAGCTTGCTTCACCCCATGCCATGGGCAGAGACACCTTCCACTGTCCCAGGTTGCTCCAAGCCCTGTCCAACCTGGCCTTGAAAGCTTCCAGAGATGGGGCAGCCACAGCTGCTCTGGGCAACCCATGCCAGGGCCTCCCCACCCTCACAGGGAAAAATTTCTTCCTAATGTCCAACCTAAATTCAAGTTTAGTCCATTCCCCCTTGTCCTGTCACTCCTGGCCCTTGTGAAAAGTGAAATGAGCATTAAAATTCCCACTGGATTCCATCTCAATACAAGAGCAGGGGGGTGTTTACCCATGGAAAAGCTGAATGCAGTAGATAAGCAGGCTCCTAATGTCAAGTGCTTATCAGAGCCATCTTCTCACCTTTGTTTTCCACTCCCAGAGATACCCCAATCCATAAGGAATAAGAAGAACAATGGGGGATACCCTGTCCCACCCATACAAATTGGAATCAACAGAAATCCCGTGTCAGCGTCATCGGAAAAGAGGGAGGGAGAGAATGCAGAATGGTGCTGGCATTTCAGGGAGCCCTTTTTAGCTCTGGCAGGAAGGTCAGAGCCAACAGAGACAACTCCAGCACAATGAGGTGCCCGAGCTAAATATAAACATGACAAGGGCACGGCTACAGGAGTTTGTTTTTACAGTGAGCCACCAGGCCATCAACATTGTGCCACATCCCTGCTCAAAATAATTCACAGCTTTATCATCACTGACAGTCTTTGTGTTCCAGCAGAGGCAGAGCCCAGGCTTGCACCCACCTGCCAGGCTAAGTCAGTGAAATGATTAACCAAGAATGAGAAATAGCCAAACTTTTCCATTTCTATTATGCCATTCTAGGAAAATCCAGGATGTTGCTCTCCTGTGATGGGATCACCTCACAGAAACCCTTATCTGACTTCCTCACACACACACTGCCCTCAATGTCACGTAAACACGACAGCACTCAATCCCCCAGGCCTTTCCCAATATGCCACTTGGCAAAAACTCCTTTTCCTTAAACCAGGCCACAAGTTGAGGTTTTTACACTTTACTCACAGATATCAAGATTTGGTTGAGAAACTGGTTTTGCCTTACTCAGAAAAAACATGAGAAGGTGACATTTCCCTAGCAGAGCTATCTCAGTTCTGGTTCTCAGAAGTGCAAAGATTTCAAGAGAAAAGGGAACTCTTGTGGAAGAAAGACCCAAGGTGTTAAAAGCAAGGAAAAGAGAATGTGCAAGAACAAAATTATCAAGTTAGAGATAAAATATGCTTCAGCCCCAGTGAAGCTAGAACTCAGGATGCTATTTTTAAGTACAGTGGTAGGGAAAGAGAAAACCATGATGCCAAGCCAGCAACACATTTGTGGTGCCCTGGAGACGTTCAAGTGACTCTCGTGGCTGGTATTAAAGTTGGTATTTCTTGCTAGGCTTATGTTACAGCACAGAAAACACTTCCTTACTCTCCAACATGTACTTCTTGGCAATGGGCAGGGACAGCAGCCGGATGTGCCCGACCAGGGAGCCCCAGGCCTGGGCTCTGGACAGTGGTGCTTCAGGTGGCAGCGGGTTGTAGGGCTGGATCACCAAGTAAACAGTCAGCAACACCAAGCCCAGGGTGAGCAGTCCCTGCAAGGGAAAAGAGGCACAGAGTTAATCACACTGCAGGGAGCTGAGGTGTCCTCACTCCAGGACACACCTTCTGCTGGTGTCAAAGGGCTGTGGCTGTGCACCACAACATGAACGCTCTTATTTTTTGCTGTGTCTCCTCGTTCAGCTGCAATGCTATTTATGTGCACAGAGTTGTCAGCCAGTTTTATTATCAGGGCTGTCCACAGATGAAATTAAGCAGCCCTCAAACCCAAGCCACGCAAACAGCTTTGTTCCTGTATTTTAGCACTGCAAATAATCCAGCATGAGATCAATCAGGATTATCTACAGATAGTTCCTTTTCCTCCCTACCTAATCAAATAAAAGCTTGCACTCCTGCCATGCCTCTTACACAAGGAAAACCCTGTGGCTTTTGCAAACATCCGTCAAGCCTCGAAACACTTTGGCAGAGTTGGCACCAGCTCCCTCCTCCATACCAGAATCCCAAATAAGCCTTAAAGAGATGACATGACGCATTTCTCCCCCTGGCCAAAGTCAAACTGAATCAACAGCAAAAACAAGAACAGAAGCTGAAAGTTCAAATTTGCAGTTTTCTGTTCTCCTGCCTAATTTTACAGCTTTTTATAGGACATGAGGAAGAGAGCTTGAAGTTTTTTCCAAATAAAATCCATTGCAATGGATTTGTAGAGATTACACTCTCTTATTACTGAATATTATGTCAGTGGGAAGCTTTTCAGACTTGAAGCAAACATCTGGTATAGTGGAAAGTGTCCTACCCATGGAAGGGACTTGGAACTAGATGATCTTCAAGATCTCTTCCAACCCAAACCAGTCTGGGATCGAATGGTCTCAAGCCTACCTAACAATAGCATCCTTTCACTCACTTTGCAAAAGTTTTTACACAATCTTTTAGTTAAGGCTTTTAAAACATTTTTCTACCATCAAGCATGATGATAATAGCTTTATTTCATAGACCAGAAGGAGAATAAAGACATGTAGAAGTTCATGGCAGGGTCAGAAAGAGAGCCATGTTCACTTCATGACTCAACCCTGAACTTCAAGAATCTCCTTCCTTCCTCACATTTCCATTCAGGATGCCAACACTAGGAATTTTAGTCTGAAAAATCAATCCAAATCTCATTATTTAATAATTTATGGGAGAGGAAGATGTTGACAACGTAAATTTACAGCACACATGAGGAATTCCAAATCTTGAGCAGATATCTCCTGTTCTCAAAGCAGCTCATGGCATGAAGGAAGGAAGCTACACTTCACAGCTTTTTAAATAAAGATCTTGGAAAATTCATCAAGAAAATGCAATGGGAATACAAAGCTCAGGTTCAAAGGAGAACCCTAACCCTCAAATGCTGTGCTCATGCACAAAAGTCATCTTACCTTGTAGAGAGCCACTAAGACAGGGTACCGTGGAGGGCCCCTCTGGGGTTCGTTTCTTTCCAAGAGCTGCTTGATGAACTTCTCAATGGCTTTTTCTGACATGCCACACTGGTGGCCAGTCTGTCTCACCAAATCAATGGTCTCAGAGAGCTTGTCATAGATGCTGAGCTCGTTGGCTGAAAGCTCCATGGCCTCCGAGCAGAAATCCCTGAGGAGAGATGGGGTGTGTTAACAGGAATCAACTGCAGCCACACAACCCAACAGCAGCGAGTGCACAGCCATCCCAGGAATGTGGCAGTGCCCAGGAAAGAAGGAAGGCTCCTCTGGAGCAAACCTGCTCCCAGCCAACAGCACAACACTGTGCACTCCTAACAGTCTCTGCTGCTTCAGGATCTCCCACCGACTCAAAGAAGCCGTGAAATTTCCTGACAAGAGCACAACCGGCCGAGATTCGCAGCTTATGTAAATGAACAAAGCTTCCCAGAAATCCATGAAACTCCATTTATTCATCTCCTCCAAATGAATCCGTCCCATAAAGCAATTGCTCACCAAGTACAAAAGGCAACAATACAAAGCTGATCATCACACTCAGCAGCCCTGCTAAGCCCTCCCGCGCTACAATTTCAGTCGCTTCTGTTAACCCAGATTTGTTTTCACTAAATCCCCCGTCAGCAGTGGGACAGGACAGAGAAACAAGCAGAATGTGTCGGGCAAAGTTCGGCAGTTTACAATTTGTTTAAATTTTCGCAACCTAATGTCAAAGCCAACTGATTATTGAGTAACAGCAACCTGAGAGCAGCTGCCCTGCAGGCAACAAAGCCCCCACCTTCCTCTCCAAGTTTGCCTGCAGGTCAGAGATGCCACAGAACTAAATATCCCAGCAAGAACTGCATTGTGCTGGGTGACAAAATGGCATCTGACAGCAAATTATTTCTCACTTATAAGAACACACCCATGAGAGATCAACATTAAGTTGCAAAAAAAAAAAAAAAGTATATTTCTCTACCACTTTCACTCTGCCACAAAGGCCTCTTTGAGAGCAGCTGATGGGCTCAAGAAAAGATGCAAAGAAATTGCTGGACAAGGTACAAGCTGCCAATGTGAGGATCACACTGTAAAAGTTTTTCCTATTGCTTGGGAAAAACACTGGCACTGCCTGGGGGAAAGGCAGAATCTGCAGAGTTTTGCTTTGCCTCTCGTTTCTGATGTGGGTAACACTAACCTGATCAAACTGGGCCAGCTGGGAGAGAGTTGAGCAATGCTCTGCCCTGAGAGCACAGCCTGAGGATCATCACATAAAAACACAAGAAGCACGATGGATAATGGAAAACTGGAATCACGCCCCTGTCCCCATTTTGCTCTACAGTTTCCTGGCCACAGGAACCACCAGCTCATGAATCCACTTGACCCAATTCATCACTCTGCTCCCCAAATTCTGTCCCTGCACTGTGAGAACTGTAACTATTCACACAGCTCCCAGCACAGCCTGCCTGGGAAAGCACAGAGCTGCTCTGCTCACCTGAGCACACACTGACCAGCCCTGAGTAACAAGCCACCTAAACTGAGATTTGCTCAGCTGTAATTTGTTCTGGCTGCTCCCACGGCACAAATCAGCCATAACTCTATGTGTGGACAGAACCACAGACATGATAAAGTTCAGATTTGAACTCTGATTTGCTTTTAAAGAACTGGCTGACAGCTCTCCCCCTAAATCACCTACAAGTCACACCTCAAGCAAGGGTGATGTTAATATCTTCTTTTGATGCAAGACTGGGATGTATTTTCAAAAACCCCCAGGTTTCACAGCTTCAGTGACTGCTCTTCTCCCCACAAGATCCCCCTATTCTGCCCTTGCACACTTGTTTATATGGTCACATGGAGCATCAGATCAGGAAAATTATCTGGCTGAAAAATAACCCTGATTTGTTTGGTCAGCAGCTGCCTAAGCATTCAACTCCAGCAGTTAATGTCAGATGTTCTATTAACATCAGTGTCAAATTTCTAGCCACAGCCACAGAAACACTAAAAAGGTAAAAATGCCAAATTAAAACCCAACTCTGAGAACATACTGCACTGCATTACCAGGTTAATTAGCTCCTGGCCCTCTTCTACCGACATTTTCTGCATTCCATGCAAATATTTGTCCCAGATCTTGCCACCTGAGCAGCCCCATGGGCAAGCAAAGCAGGTTGAGTCAATAACATCTCACATTAACCTCTCCAGGACAAGGACTTTTCTTCGTCATCTGTAAAGCACCTGCCACGCACGTGACAATAAAAACAAGCCATTGCTTTACTAACTCTTTCATTCATGCAATACCCTGATTCATGGAAGAAGCAGGAGCCAGCACATCTGCAGGATATTAAAGCCCTTTTTTTTCCCCCCCTCCAGCTTTTTTGGTTACTCCAGTTGCCTGGACACTGTAAGCGGTGTGCTAAGTGGTCTAAAAGACTACCTAGTGTCCTCTGGCTCGTGAGTGCCAAAGCTTTCCCCCCTGAAGCTGTCCCGTGCAGAATTCCAGCAGATTCAACAAGCTTCTCCTGCTTGCAGGATCTGCCTGGGACTACTTGTAACAAACATCCCCACAGAAATGCTGTCAAACGCTGTGGTTTCTCCTTTTCCAAACATCAGAAAAATCCTGCTAAAATACAACACTGAGATATACCCCAGTTCCCACCCCTCTCCATTTACATTCCGCTCTGAGCAAACACCTTTGTAGACAGCCCCTGTAAATCACAGACACTGAAAACCCAATCCAGCTCCTTCACAACATCAAGAGTAACTCAATCCTCCAGCTAGGAAATAAGGCATTATGCTCCCACATTGCTGGGAGAACAGATGAGGCCTTAAAAAACAAATAACAGCCCATTATTTCCCTTCCTATCCCTACAAAATAATAACAACAGGCTACTGTACCCTCTCTGCCATCACACACACTGAGCAGGGCTCATCCCTTGCAAGCCCCTCAGAGAGAGGCCTTTAAACGAGGAACCCATATGTTATTCTGGTTTTTTATGAACTCCACCACCCCGGGAGGAATCAGCAGCTCTCTCCACCAACAGAAACAGTGATGGCACTTGGCTGGCAGGGTTTGCACCCCAGCTCTGCCCACAGACCCCAGGGTGCTTAGTCCAAGGCTTTAGAAGGTAAATATTTAGACAGAAACGGTGCTGGAGGAGTCTTTAAAAGGGAAAGCTCGCTCGTCTTGCGGGTGAACCTACAATGATGTACATATATATAGATACAGATATAAAAATACATTCCCATCTGCTTGATGCCGCCTCTCTCGCCCTGCCAGGGGATCAGGTCCCAGCCTTGCGCTGAAACCCCTCCGGAGGGACCCTCCCCCGGCCACAGCCCCACGGCCTCGCCCGTGTTCCTCTGAGGCACAGGAGCCCCAGCCAGGGGATATTCCTACAAATAAATCAATAAACTAAGTATGACACCCCCACCCCAGGCTCCGGCCTCCACAAGCCGGGACCCCCCCTCCCAGGCCGACCCGCGGTGAGAGGCCGCAATCCGGGCCCCCCGCGACCCCCGCCCGCGCCCGCGGCCTCACCCCGCTCGCGTCCCGCCCGGCGGCTCCTCCCGCTCCGGCTGCGGCCCCGCCCGGCTCCGCTCCGGCCCCGGGCCCGGCCCCGGCTCCGGCTCCTCCCGCGGCGGGGCGGGCACGGCCCCGCTTCCCGCTTCCGGCTTCCGGCACGGCACGGCCCGGCACGGCTCGGGGCCTGCTCACTGCCCGGGCAGCGCCGCATTTCCCGGGGAACCAACACCGCCCAGGGAACCAAAACCGCCCGGGGACTGCCACATTGCCCGGGGAACCAACACCGCCCGGGGAACCAACACTGCCCGGGGTAACCAACACCGCCCGGGGAATCCCCACACTGCCCCGGGATCACCATGTCACCCAGGGACCTAACACCATCCGGAGACTCAACACTGCCCCGAGACCAAACACCGCCCCGGGACCCAACACCGCCCAGGGACTGCCACATTGCCCGGGGACCCAACACCGCCCGGGGAACCCCCACACTGCTCGGGGACACCACGCTGCCCAGAGAACCCAACACTGCCCGGGAACAGCGCCCTGCCCGGGACCCCCACACCACCCGGGGCCCTCAACACCCGGGCCAGCCCAGCCAGGGATCCCAACGCTGCCCAGGACTCCCAACACCCTGCTCGGCCCAAAGCCTCAGCACCCCCGAGGACCTCACCGACACCTGTCCCTCTGCTGTCCCAAACACCCCTCAGGACCCTCCAACACCACCCTGGGACCACCAACACTGTTCCAGGACCCCCAAAAACCCCCAGGGACCCCAAACTCCCGTGCCAGCCCCAGGGCCTCACAGTGCTACAAACATCCCTCAGGACCCCCAACCACCCTGGTACCCCTGAACCACCCTGGTACCCCTGAACCACCCTGGTACCCCCGAACCACCCCAGTACCTCCCAACAACCCCAATACTTCCCAATAACCCTGGTACCCCCCAACAACCCCGGTACCCCCCAACCACTCTGGTACCCCCGAACCACCCCAATACTTCCCAACAACCCTGGTACCCCCCAACCATCCTGGTACCCCCCAATATCCCCCCAGCACCCACATCCCTCCCTGCTGGCACCCCCAATGTCCCCCTGAGACTCCCTGCACACGTTTCAGGCCAGAACAATGAGACCCCCTTTGCCAGCACCCATCTCTGTCCATGATTATCCCCAACCCAGACCAGCCTGAGCCTCCCCTGGATCATCAGAGCTCCTCAGGACCCCTAAGACCCTTCCCAGCACCCATTTGAGCCCATACATACCTTGAGACCACCCCCAAAAACTGCCTGACCCTGTCATTACACAAACACACCCCACCAGGACCTACCTGAGCCCATAAACACCTTGAGACCACCCCCAGCACCTGCCTGATCCCCCATCATTCACAGACCTCCCCAAGAAAGATCTGAGCCCCCCGACCCTCACCAGCACCTTGAGACATCCCACATAGCACCCACATGAACCCTCAGCATCTTCCTGAGCCCGCAGCACACCCAACACCCTCCAAAACCCCCAAAATCTTTCACAGCCATGTCCCACAGCATCCCTAACACCTCCCTCCACCCCCCAGCACCCCATTAGTCCCCAGTATCACCCCACAGCCCCCCCAGACCCTCCAGCACCCCCTGGGAGACCCATTTATCCCCCTGAACCCCACTTATCCCCAGCCCCATGGGGGACTCATGAGTGCTCATTCCCACAGGTCAAGTGACAAGCACTGAGCACACAGTTAACATCCCCTAAAAATACATGGGAAAGCCCTAAAAATTGTGGGAAAGGCTTTGAGGAGTAAAGGGCTGGAGATGGGGCAAGAGAAGGTCCCTCGAGGCACCCCTGCTATGAAAAGCTTGGTAGAATGCAGGAGCCAGGGGTCTCAGCCTCACCCTACTCTCAGACGTGAGCTTCAGTCCTTAACTGCAATTAAACATATTTTCAGTCAGCTCTTGATTGTGGGTGTGATGGGTGTTTTTGGTATCTCTCCAATGCATTTTCGTAGAATCCTGGAATGGTTTGGGTTGGAAGAACCTTAAAGATCACCTCATTCCACTCCCCCTGTTCCACCAGACCAGACCAGGTCCCTTTAGAGCAACCTTGTTTAAATTTCAGCCTTGTTTAAGTTCTCGGCCTCAACAACTTCCTGCAGCGCTGAGTTCTGCAGATGAATTAAACATTGCAAGAAAAAGGACTTCCTCTACTCAGGTTTGGATTTCCTGCCCTGTCAATCCCAGCCCAGGGAGTGGGATTGTCTCCTCATCTCAATTTTACTGCCTTTCCAGGGGAATGGGATGAAATTCTGGGAGACACTCCTGGGCAAAACCCAAATCCCATGGCTGGGGCACTGAAAGCTGTGGTTGAAGATTTGTTCCAACTTGTCAGAAGCTTGTGTAGGTGCTCTGCTTCCAAGGTGGATTCATCCAAGCAGGATGATGGAAAATGCCCGCTGACTTTGGGCTGGGATCCGAGATCTTCCCAATCTTGCCTTGGCTGAGGCAGCTCCTCTAATTCTTGTGGAGCGCCTTGAGGAATTTCACACAGCTTAAAAGGAAACCACCTGATTTAAAAAAAAAAAAAACAAACATCCTGTGGTCCAAACAAGTATGCATTTCCCTCTTGCTATTAATATCCCAGGCCTTGATCCTCCTCCAAATACTCGTGCAGGCGTTTAATGGCTTGCAAAGGAGCGGTGTCTTTGATCCCGGAGTGGGAATGTCTGCTGGGATGTGAATTATTAAAGGTGAAAGATGCTTTCAAGTGCAACATGCTGCCCATGTTTTCCAGTGTGATTTATTGCCTGCCCGGTGTTTCTCTCAGCCTGGCAATGAAAAATTCATTTCCAAGTTTGGCAGGGAGGTTTGGAGTGTAGTAACTCATGCTTTGGGCATAAACGCCATCCTTTTTTTCTAGAGATGATTCCAGGGAAATAAGATAGACATTTCTTTCTGCCTGCTGTTCTGGGAAGGTTTTTTTTTTTTCAGCTCCCACTTTGGGCCCTGTTGGAGCTCCCCGGTCCTTCCCTGCAGCAGCAACATTGCAGTGGGGAGGAACTGCTGCAGCTGCTGCCATCTAACGGGAAAATTCAGCCTCCACAGCATCAACTCTTCATTTTGGAATCAAATAAAACTGTTTCTTGCACAATCCTGCTGCCACTCGGCCAAGCAGTATCTTCCATGTGCAACCCCAGCATATTTAGGCAAAATAAAAGCTGATCTGATGGGTGGCTTTACATGGGGAAGTGTTACAGAGCCAGTAGAAAATTTTTATGTTGATCAGGCTGAAATGATGCTTCTCTTATTATGGATCAAATTTGCAAAGTACACTTGGATTTATATTATTTTTAAATAAAAGAAGAAATAGTGAAGAAGGTCCCAAACAACAAGAAAAAAGCAATTCCAGATATCCCAAATACCAAACCCCTAGGCACAGCTCTGAACTGAGCCACATAAATCCTTCCTGAGGAGCTGCTCCATCACTAAAAATATTATATAAAGAAATATGGTAAAGAGGGATGGACAGAAAATGGGAGCATTAAATATATTGCATCAAGAAAATAAAGTGTTTTAATGATGGGGCCAAAGGAGAATGGCTTGAGGTAGGCTGGGGGTGGAGACTTAGGGTACAGAGGTACTGGAGTGATAAACTGTGATGTGCAGGAGAAATAAATCATCCCTAAAAGACTCAGAAATTCCAGAGTCACTGCAAATTTCAACCCTGGCTGGTGAAGCTGATATATATAAAATATATAAAATTATATGTGAAATATATAGTGTTGCTAGAAGCCCAACTCCTGTTGTCACTTTATTTTCCTAAAGCACAAACTGGCTACTATTATGCTTTGCCATTATGTACATATAAATAATAATGGCAACAAAAAGCAAGCCCAACTAGGCAGAATTATTTCTGCAAACTCTGCAAATAAGCACAGTCTTTAAATACACCTGTTGAACTGCTGGGAATTTACATGGAACATATAAAATACTAAAATATAGCACTTGTATTCTTATTTATTTAGCCTGTGTGTCTTTTTCTTCTGCAAAAATATAATTCAATCAAGCTGTGAAAAGATTTAAAAAAAAAAACACCTTGAAATTGTTATGTGCTTATTTAGATTTTTCAAGCTGGATTTAAAACCAATTTAGCACTTCACAAAGAGTAGAAGGGCAGGATGCAGCAGCTCATTCTTCTCTGCCCAGCCTGAGATTTGTTGCAATAATCCAGAATTCTGCTCTGGGGACAACATAATGAAAAAAATCTCTTGCAAGCATTTATCTTCTTCTTATCCTGGATGTGCTAAGGGGTTTTTGAATTTATTTTGAGCAAAATATTCAGTAGTTTCTGTCAAGCTCCCTCACTGCTCACTGGCAGGATAAACCACAGAAGGGAAAAATTAGCTTTGCCTTGTGTCATTGGAGAGATTTAAGTGCATTTAGAATATATTGAATATCTCATTGTTCCTGATCAAATCCAATCAGATTGCAAAGCCAGAGGAGAAGTCCCTACAGCCCAGAGCACCAACAGCACTAAACCCCCTGGTTTTAACCACTTGGATGGCTTCAGGTTTTTATTTCTTCTCTCCAAAGGCTTGGGTTTACTCCCTGCTGCTTCCAGTATCATTGCAGCATTTCAGACCCAGCTGGGTTCCTTTTCTGCCTCTTTTCTTGGCCGGTTTTTTGTCTCCAAAAGAAAGTGGTAAAGTTCCCTGAGAAGTATTTCGGAGGGCTGGTGTGCTCTGGTGGAATGGCAGGGGGTCCCCCACAGCAGCTTTTGCTCTCAGCATCCAAGGAAGATCAGGCAAGGAAGACACACAGGAAAAGAGAAGGTGTCCATGGACTATTTTTAGGCTTTTCTGGCTGTTAGTGCAGTTTCAGATCAGTGTGTGGGGTGGCTGTCCATCACCAGCAGCAGCCCTTTTTCTTCTCAGGTGCCTTTGGTACCTCTTCTGCCTTCTTTTTCAATTCATCTTCACGAACTTTGAGCAACCTGGGAGAAAAGGAAGCAAAATAGTTGGGTATTTCCCACAAATTTTGTATTGCTGTGCTGTTTGTTTCGACAAGCCTTGGTACAAGAGGTTCAACACAGCTGAAAGGAGTCAGGATCCTTCCAGTTCCATGTGATCCGAGAGCTGTGGATGCTACTAAAAATTCCAGCCTAAATCAAATCACAGACAGAACTTGTTTCAGTCAAGCCAGGGAGAAATCAGCAGCATCCTCAGATGGGTTTTATTCACCTCCTTGCAATGCTGGTTATTCAGGAGACAAGTTAGGGCAGTGCTAAATGCTCATCCAAGCATGAGCTTCCCTGAGTTTTCCCTGACATTTGGGCATGGAGTCTCTGGTGATGGTGACATCCAGTATTTGGAGTCAAAAAATGCAGGGAGGGAGCCTGTTAAATTGAGGACAGGTGGAAAAATCCAAGCACATGGCTCACCTGGTGAAGCTGACCATGGACTCAAAGACATTGTGGCCTGAGGCAGCGCTGCACTCATAAAACATGAGCTGGTGCTCCTGGAAAACACAGACCCGAGTAGAAATGTAATGTTCTTGCACTGGAATAGTTTATGTGGGAATAAATAGCCATGGGACAGTCACAGTCAAGGGGAAACAGGGGGGCATCAAGGAAACAAATAACTCAATAACTTATTTACTGGAACATGAGGGTGAAATCCAGATTTTCTGTTTGCTATGACACCAGCTTGTAATACCAAGGAAAAGGATGACTGTGAAGGCAGAAGAATTTGTGATGCCTTCTGGTCATAGAAGCAAACACAGAGAGAGGCGTAACTAGATGTTCCCAACTCTTTTGCTCCCTACCAGTTTGGGAAAATAAGCATCCATCCCTCATCTCCATTAGCAAAACTGGTCCATGGATTCTGGCCCAAATCCCATTAGGTTTAAAATTAAATTGGTAAAGGTGAGATTCTTCTCAGTCTCCTCATCTAATTTTTATTAGCCATCTATATGTGAAGAGATTACTCAAACTTTGATCATTTCAGTATCTTTAAACCAGGATCGTGCTCAGTGGGTTTATTATTTTTATGATGCTGGGAAGATACTCAACACTTCACAGCAAAGATAAGCAGAGCTGAAAATGTTTTAATTTACAAATCCAGTTCCATAAACCAATTTACTGGGATGGTGCTGAGGCAAAACTAAAGTGACAAAGGGAAAGCAAGGCAGGGAAGGGTGAGAGATGGGTTTGGAGAACATTTTGTCAACCACTGCATGAGGGGTAAATTAAGGGCTTTCCCCATTCTCCAGCTCTTGGGGTTGGTGGTGTTGATCCTTAGCTGTCCCTGCCTCGCTTGGGTGGCTGTGCTTCACCACCTACCTTGGCCAGGCATTCACCCTCCTTTGTAGGGACCTGTCTCTGGGCAGCACAGTCGGTTTTGTTCCCAAGAAGCAGAACAGCAACTCCATCCTCTGCTCCTTCCTGAGTGAGAAAGAAGATAAGATCAGGACAGCTTCAAAATCTTCCTTGAATCCCAGCTGGCCACACTGTCTACACATATCCTGGAACACCATGACTGACACACACACATTTGGGCTAACAACAAAACTTTAAATTACTGAATAAGTTTAACAGCATTTAAGATTTTTTTTTCCTTAAATCATCTGCCTGTGTCTATTAACATGACAGAGCACTGGATGAGTTACACTTGTAAGGAATTCACTTTGTACTCAACTGCAGCAGCCCTCTAAAGGTGCTCTGGCTGGGATTTACAGGCACCAAATGAGGCAATATCCTATTATGTTCCAGCATTTTTAAACACTGGCATTGTGTCAACTGGAAATCTCTGAGAAGTTTTTAATAGGCCTTGACTAACCTCCCATTCCCTAGGACTCAAAGTGGATTATTCTTGATGTAAAAGCAATGTTTTCCATTCCTTTGCACTAGTTTTTAATTGTTTAAGAGTTGATCATTACCCTACTGGTTCTATCAACAAATTACTCTGGGAAACACTGCCAGCGTGTGAAAATCATTTGTATCTGCCTTAAATCCTCCATGAAAAAAAAATCATTTTATAAGGAAAGCAATGCAGAATACCCTTTCCCAAGGGCTTGGCCACTCCTGTCAGTCCCAGGAGCTGGGGACCGCGCCCACCTGGATGCAGCTGAGCCAGTAGCGCACGTCGGAGAAGGAGTACTCGGAGGTGATGTCGTACATCAGCACCACCCCGTCCGCCTTCCGGAAGAACTGCTTGGTCATGCTGCGGTACCTGCGGGCATTTTGGGTGATCACCAGGATGATCTAAGGAGGTTCTGCCTAGGAGTGATGGGAAATCCTAGTGGAAAAGGTGGGAATGCATGTCTACAAAATAGGCAACCCCCAGATTTGGCTCTTGTCCTGATGGCAGGGGCCCCGGCACAGCCTGAGCGCCAGTTTTATCTTAATTACTTCCTTTATTATGCTTTATCAGATCACATATGTACAGAGTCCCTCCTTGAGCAATCTCACCTTTGCTTAGCAAAGCGAAGGATATCAATTGCCCCTAAACTACAGGGAAAAAACCACAGGTTGTGTCCTTAAGCAGCACAGCACCTCACCTTTCCTGACCAGCTGAGTCCCACAGGCGGAGAGCAAAGCGCTTGTTATCCACAACGAGGTTTTTGATCTGGTAATCCAGTCCTGGAAGACACAAAATAATATGTTTTGATACTGTAGAGTTCTGCCCTGTGACAGAAGATGGATGGAGAAGAGACATGGTGCAGGGTGGTGTGAGGCTGCAGCTCCAGGAATTGGTCCCAAGTGAACCTCTGGCTTTTAGATGTTTAATCACTGGATTTTGGGAAGGTCTCTCATCTCATGATGAATAAAACCAGGCTGGTGAAGAAAGGAGAATGGAGCTGAAAGGCAAAGCAGAGAGGAAAGCATGGGCCACTGTTGCTAGGAAGGACAAGGAGGAGCAGCATTTCCTGCCCATGAGCACCCAGGTGTGGGGACTTGGTGGTTCTGCGTGGCCCCTGGGGACTGGTTGTACAACACGCTTGGTGTGAGCTGTGACAGGCTGTGGGGACCTGCAGCAGCTTGTGGGGTGGAGGAAGGGGAACTGCAGCCGTGATCTCAGCCAGTGCTTGGAGAGGGGCTGGGGGAGACCTACCCACTGTGGCCGTGAGGTGGGGGTTGAAGGTGTCGGTGTGCAAACGGTACAGGAAGGACGTTTTGCCCACGTGGGAGTCCCCAACAAACAGCACGTTGTAGAGGTGGTCTGGCTCCAGGGGAGCTTTAGGACAACCCTGTGGGGCAGCTCCTGCCACACCTGCAGTCACAGCCCATGGCTCTCCTGAGCTGGGCTCACCTTCCTGGCTCATTTTCTGACCAAACTCTTGCATCTTCTCTCGTTGACCAACGCTGCGGTCTGTGCTCTGTTCTCCCAAGAGCCGCCTTTGCCCCAGAGAGTTTTCTCTGAGGACCACCCCCAGCTGATCACTCCCAGTATCTCCAGGTTGCACTGCCTTGTGCAGTGTTGATGCTGGTGGCACCTCTTGCTTCGGATGCTCAGCAGGTCCAGCAGCCGTGTGCTCTGGTTCCATTGTGGGTGGTGTCTTCCCCTCTGGCTGTTGGGCCACCATGTGAAGCTTCCCCTCATGTCCCTGTGCTGAAACCTGCTCCTGAAGCTCCCTTTGGGCTGCCTGTCCCGGAGCACAAAGCCGCCACACATCTGGAATGAGAACATCCTCCTGCATCATCGTTTCCAGCTGTAGGGGGCTGAGTTGTGACAGCACCTCGGAGACCAGGGAGGCCAACTCAGCATCACCATGGCCCTGCTTTAGTCCTAGACCCTGAGTTTTCACTCCATTCTTCACCCCTGCCTCCAGCCTCTCTCCCTGTGCCACTTCCAGACCGTGAGCTCCATCCAGAGGCTTCCCCTCTGCAGGAGCCCTTTCTCCCTGCAGTAATTCCTGTGCCTCCAGAATCTGCCCTTCAGGACCAAGGCATGATCCCAGTTCTGTTTCCAGACCAGGGCCCTCTGCAGCAGGGGCAGGCTCAGGACACAAAGCAGCCTCAGCTGGAGGGGGCACATCTGCAGCAGCAGCTCCTTCCCATGGGTTTGCAGTGTGAGATGCACCCAGAACTGCCATCAAACCTAGAGTCAGGCTCTGCTCCCCTTCCCACAACCCAGCTACACCCAGAGGTGTCAGATCTGCCTCTGTGCTCTCTCCTGAGCCTGATTTGGGAATCTGCTGATCTGTGAACAGCCTCACAGCAGCATCAGTGCTCTGGGCCTCCAGTATGTGCAGCCTTTCAGCCTCCTCCTGTGGCTGTGCTCCTGCACCAGCCCCCTCTCCCTGCTGGCCTTGTGCTCTTTCTGGAGCAAGCACAGACTCCTGTGGCAGCCCATTCTCACCTTGCACTTGTGCCCCACTCTCCTCATCCTCCTCATTCTTAAGAGCTCTTCCCCACTCCCTTCCCCACGAAGTCCCTGGGCTGACACCCTCTGACAGCTGCAGATCTGCCAGGGCATCCTCTGCCTCCCCTTCCACCAACTTGGCTTTATCCCCCTGATCCAGGGGCTGCAGCTCTGGATCCACACTCCCTCCCTGCTCTGTCCCTGAGGATCCAGCCTCACCCAAGGGCTGCAGATCTGCCTCTGTGCCCCCTCCCAGGGTCAGTCTGAGCTCATCCCCCTCTGCAATCAGCTGCACATTGGCACCAGTGCTCTGGGCCTCAGTAGTGTTCAGGCTTTCAGCCTCTTCCTGTGCTTGCATGTCTTCATCAGCCCCCTCTCCCTGCCTGACTCCTGATCTGTGCAGATCATGCTCAGGCTCGTGTGGCAGCTCATCCTCACCCTGTCCTTGTGCCCCATCCTCCTCCTCCTCCAGCTGAACAGCTCTTTCACCCTGCCCTCCCCGTGGGCCTCCTGGGCTGGCACCCTCATGGAACATCATATCTTGCTGGGCATCCTCTGCCTTCCTTTCTAAAAACTTGTCTTTATCCTTCTGATCCAGAGGCTGCAGCTCTGGATCCACACTCCCTCCCTGCTCTGTCCCTGAGGATCCAGCCTCACCCAAGGGCTGCAGATCTGGCTCTGTGCCCCCTCCCAGGATCAGTCTGAGCTCATCCCCCTCTGCAATCAGCTGCACATTGGCACCAGTGCTCTGACCCCCTATTGCATGAAAGCTTTCAGCCTCTTCCTGTGCTTGCATGTCTTCATCAGCCCCCTCTCCCTGCCTGACTCCTGATCTGTGCAGATCATGCTCAGGCTCGTGTGGCAGCTCATCCTCACCCTGTCCTTGTGCCCCATCCTCCTCCTCTTCCATCTGAACATTTGTTCCAATTTCTCCTCCCTGTGGGACTCCTGAGCTGAGACCCTCTGACAGCTGTGTGTCTTCCTGGGCATCCTCTGCCACCCCTTCCACCAACTCTTCTTTATCCCCCTGATCCAGGGGCTGCACCTCTGGATCCACACTCCCTCCCTGCTCTGTCCCTGAGGATCCAGCCTCACCCAAGGGCTGCAGATCTGGCTCTGTGCTCCCTCCTGGGCTCAGTCTGAGCCCATCCCCCTCTGCAATCAGCTGCCCATTGGCACCACTGCTCTGATCTTCCACTATGTGTAGGATTTCAGCATTCTCTCTTATTTGTAGCCCTGCACCAGCCCCCTCTCCCTGACCCAAGATCACCCCACTGGGATGAGGCACTGGCTCGTGTGGCAGCCCGTGCTCACCCTGTCCTTGTGCCCCATCCTCTTCCTCCTCAATCTGAACAGCGACTCCTTTCTCCCTTCCCCACGGGGTTTCTGGGCTGAGACCAACACACAGCTGCAGATCTGCATGGGCATCCTCTACTTCCATTTCCAAAATGTCTTCTTTATCCCCCTGATCCAGGGGCTGCACCTCTGGATACAATCTCCCTCCCTGCTCTGTCCCTGAGGATCCAGCCTCACCCAAGGGCTGCAGATCTGGCTCTGTGCCCCCTCCCAGGATCAGTCTGAGCTCATCCCCCTCTGCAATCAGCTGCACATTGGCACCAGTGCTCTGACCCCCTATTGCATGCAAATTTTCAGCCTCTGCCCTTGGTTGTAGCCCTGCACCATCCCCTTTTCCCTGACCCAAGGTCACTGCACTGGGATGAGGCACTAGCTCGTGTCGCAGCCCGTGCTCATCCTGTCCTTGTGTCCCATCCTCTTCCTCATTCTCTTGGAGCTGAACAGCTCTTTCCCCCTTCCCTCTCTGGGGGATTTCTGGGCTGAGATCCCCAGAGAGCTGCAGATCTGCCTCCACCAGTGCCTGAGATGTACCTGGGAACAGCCCACACAAGTCTGGGCTGCCCACAGGTGTTTTTACAGGGGAAGGACCCTCACTCTGCACTGCAGCAGCCCCCATTTCTTCTCCCAGCCCCACTTCTGGTTTATCCTTCTCCAGCTGCACATCTGGATCCACGCCCCCTCCCTGCTGTGTCCCTGGGGATCCAGCCTCACTCCAGACCTGCAGATCTGCCTGCACCTCTGCCAGTAGTTCCATGTTGGTGCTGCTGGGGGCCTCCACCAGTTCCAGCCCTGCTCCCCCTCCTCCCTGCCCGTGGGTGGGTGGCACAGCCGCTGCCAGTGGCTCCAGAGCGCCCACGCTCCCTCTCCACCCTGCGCCTCCCCTGGCACACTCACCCTGCAGCTGCTGCTCTGCCTCCCTGGGCTCTGCTTCCTCCACCTCCTCTTCCTCGCCCCCGGCTCTGCTGGTCCCTGCATGCTCAGCTTGGGCTGGCAGCACCTCCAGCATTTTGGAGTCCGTGGTCTCTCGCTGGGGCTGCATCTCTGTCCTGGCATGCTCCTCGTCCAGCACTCCTGGGCCAGGAGCCCCTGTCACCTCAGGGACACCACCCCCACGGGCTGCTCCCACTTGTGCCTCACCCCAGGATGGTGGCTGTGGCTCCAGGTGCTCTCCCAGCTCAGTTTCCAGTTTCCCAGGGAGCCCTGATGCAGGGTCAGCCCGTCCCTGCAGCACCGTGCCCGGGGCCTGCACACCCAGCTTCCTGCCCAGCTGCTGCTCATCCATGGCAGGGCACTGTCCCACTGCTACACCTTCCTGCCCAGCTTCAGGTGGCCCCAGACCTGCCTCCAAATTTTCTCTCTGGCTTATCTCCACTTCCTCAGCTTCTCCCAGGACCTGTGGTTTTGCGCAAGCTGTTGTTTCCTGCAGCCACCCTGCTCCTTCCACCTCCACCAGCACCTGCTCTCCCAGATGCTCAGCCACATTCAGCACCATCTCCTCCACACCAGCACCCTTTCCTTGCTGGAATAACATCCTCTGTGCCTCTGTGCCTCCTCTGGGCTCTCTCCCTGCTCCCTGCTCCTGAGCCATGCAGTGCCCAGCTCCTGCGGACGCACCAGCCTGTGTCACATCTGGAGCACGAAGCTCAGCTGTGCCTGGCCCCTCCTGCAGGTCTCCTTCCAGCAGCTCATGATGGACGTGGCCAGGGAGGGTCTCCTGCACGAGCCCAGGGGTTGTTTCATGGGCTGTTGCTGCCTCTGGCCCTGTTTGGGGCTCAGCATTGTCCCAGGGGTGACCAGCAGTGTCTGCCAGGGCAGGGGGTGCACCCAGTGCCTGTGCCTTCAGATGTTTGCTCAAAGCTGCTATTGCATCATTCATCTCTCTTAGCAAAGAGCTTTGGTCAGAGACACCTTCCTCTTTCAAAGGTTCTGGGAAGGGGTCCTCTTCTGCAGAGCTTGCTTTCCGTGGGGCTCCTGAAAGGTTTGTTTCTGCTGGCAGCATTTCCCAAACCCTGGAAAGGGCAAAAAATGGTGGCAATGAACCAGCTCCCAGATCAGGCTCCAGCTCCTTTCCATCCCCAGTCAGTCCCAGAGGGTCTCTGATCTACATCCTCACCCCATCCCTCTCCAAACCTGATGTTATTTCCCCCCATTGCACTTGGAGTTCACACGGGCAGCAGTGGGGGCAGGGGAAAAAGGAATGCACACGCAGGCAGCCAGACCCAGGGTTGCATCCTAGCCTCTTCCCAGTACCCATATTGACATTATCAGACAGGAAAAGACAATTCTCAGCCACGTACAGCCAGTTCCTGAGCCAAGGGAGTGATGAGCTGGGATAAGAAATATGAGCTTCAGGGTGAGAGGTGAGAGATGAGTGGGTGGGAGAGGAATGCTAAAACGACAAAATATCACCCTGGGGAGGGTGAAGGGAGGGTCTGGGGCTCAGCCCCAGCTCACAGACCCCAGGGGCACACAGAGGACCCCTTACACTTGATGGGTGCTCTTGGCTTTGCTCTCACTGCTCTGAGATCCCAGCCTGATCCGCATCTCGGAGCGGAACTTCTCACTCTTCCCAGGACTCAGCTGCAGGAGACAGGGTGGGAAGAGAAGAGGAAAAAAACACTTGGTGAGGGAGAATATCCACCTGAAATGATGTGGAGTTCTCCAGCAGGTATCCAGCTGTACCCACCCAAAATCCTGGGGGTACCAGAAGCAAGGTGGTGCAACCCCCCTCCCTTCCCAAACATTTGCACCAGCCCCATTTGAGAGAGATTTCAGGGGAGGCAGTGCTGCAGGAGCACCCTGTGCTCTGGAGCTCCTCAGCAGTTCCATACACAACAGCACGAGGCCCTGGGCCCCCTGTGCTGTCCCCACACACCCCGCTGAAGTACCTGTGGGGACATTGGCACCTCGATGGGTAACTCTGCCACCACTCTGTCCCTGCAAACAGAGAGCACAAGGGTCAAAACAGGAACTCCATCCTCTCCACCACATCCACCCAGCACCAGGGCTGTCAGGGTAGTGATAGGGCAGGTCAGCAAAATCCACAATCTTTGGATCAGTCCTGTTGATCCCTCCTGGGTGAAGGACACCCCCACCTCTCTGGCACTGCCCTCCAGGCACACATTCAGTGCATGGTGCTGGTAGTCCTGCTTTTTCCTCTGATGCTTTGCACACCAAGCCACGATTAACCTGCACCATGGGCAGCACTGGAGCACCGTGATGGCTGAGGCCCATCCAACTCATTCCTCATCCAGGAGGAAATGATGTCTGTGGGGACACATGAGTGACACGCGGTCACTCAGCTACTCACCCAGGCTCCCCCATGTGCTCCCAAGCCACTGTAGCCCTCATCATCCTCAGGTGGCCCTGGGTCTGCTGCAGCTGCTGGTGCAGGTGCTGCAGGTGCTGCTGCAGGGCCCGGTTGCTTTTCTCCAGCTGCTGGTTTTCCGTGCTGGTGACCTGCTGGGAGCTCTGGAGGCTGTGGCAGCGTTGCTCCAGCTGTGGGGTGGCAACCAGGACGCTCAGAGCCAAAAATCCCCACGCAAAATAATTCATAACCACCTCCTCTAGACCCGGGGCTGAATTTCACAGGCCCCCCCCCCTCCCTTTGGATGGTGGGTAGGAAATTCAACTTGTGCCCTCTGGGGATGGAGGGGAGGGCAGGATGGGGGTGGCAAATGTGGTGTAGAGGGTCCTGTGTGACAACCTGCAGCAAGGGCTGCTGGGGACACACCGGGATGGGCTGTGCAGCACCCTGGGGGTGTTACAGCACAGCCCAGAGACCCCAGACTCACAAAGGGGCTTGGGCCAGCCCACCTCCATCTGCGCCGTGACCAAGCGCTGCACCTCCCTCTCGCTGGCATCCAGCACTCGCTGCAGCTCCTCGCCCTGCTGCTGGCTCCGGGCCATGCTCTGGGTGGCACAAGGACACTGGCACCCACTCACCCCGCGGCAGCTGCCCAGGGGGTTTGGGGTGCTGGGTGCCCCCGGCAGGGACAGCGAGGGGACAGGAGGAGCTGGGACCCACCTGCTGCTGCAGCCGCTGCTGCTCCTGCTGGATCTGCTGCTCCAGGGCCTCGCAGAGCTGCTGCACGTCCTTGTCGTGCTCGGCCACACGCCTGTGGCGACAGCGGGGCCGGGGAGGGCTGTGACACCCCGCTCCGGGGGCTGCAGGCCCTGGGGCTCCACACACAGAGCCCCGAGGGTCACCCGGCACGGATGAGTCCGGCAGTCCGAGTCCGGCCCTTTTGCCATCCCTTCCGTGACTGTAGAGGGAGCCCGACCCCAAACATTGGCAAAACCTCTGCTCCCGCCGCTGGTGGGTGTGCTGAAGCATCCAGGTTTCTCCACACGGCTGGAGTGGCCCTCCAGGGCCCCATCCCTGTCCCCATCCCTCCTGTCCCATCCCTATGCACCATCCTGGGGTGACTCACTTGTTCAGAGTCAGCTCCAAAGCCTCTTTCTCGCTCCTGGCTTCTTGGATGCGCTGCCTCATCCTGGCCAGGAAGCCCTCCAGGTTGTCCAGCAGCTGGGGCTCGTCCTGCCGGAGCTTCACCCAGAGCTGCCAGATCTCCTGTCTGCAGGGAGAGGGGTGTTTTGGGGTGAGCCCCCCCCAGAACCCCCAAAGTCAGGCCAGCTGAGTCACCTAACTCACACTTTTTGAGGTGTGTGAGGGCGGATGAGCTCTGGGGTCACTGTGGCCCTGCTCCTGTGCTCAGGCCAAAGGCGCCTGCATGGCATTTCCGAGCTCCCTGCCTGTGTGGGGATCTCCTGCCCCAAGCCTTTCCCCCTCTATCCATCCTGCAGGACACCCACGAGTGCCAAGCAGGGCACTTACTCTTCAGAGGGGTGGCCTGTGCCCAGCTGCTCCATAAAGGCGGCGAAGTGTCTGCGCTCCTCGCTGTCCCCCCCTGCCAGCGCCGGGCCGGGCAGCACCAGCCGCACCCTCCGGGACGCCGTCTTCCTCCGCCGGTGCTCCCTGGCAGCGTTTTGGGAGCTCAGGAACTGCCCTGCTGACAGATATCCCAAATCCTCAGTGCCAGCAAAGCCCAAACCCCAACACTTCCCCCTCCATGGCTTCAACAAAGCAGCTCAGCACAGCAGGACCCTGCTCCAGGTGAGCCAGGAGCTGAGAGCCAGTCATGGGGATGATTCATCCTGTGCCACACAGAAAGCAGCACCTCACATCCCCCAGGAGAGCCCCGGGACCGTGTCCAGGACCAGCCCAGGCTGCACTTACGGAGCCCGGCCGTGAACTCCTCTGTGCCCAAGCGCCCGGTGCCAGCGGCATCCAGCCCATCGAACACAAGCTCCAACTCCTCCCTGCTGCACGGCAAACCTTCCTCATGCAGCTTCTAAAACCAAAGCAAATCAGGGTGAAACCCACCCGTCACACCATCTCCAGTGACCCGGCAGTGCTGGAGCCCAGGGCACAGCTCCATCCTCACCTGCATGTCGGAGCGGGTGACGACTCCCGCCTGCCCCGTGTCCCTGTCGCTGAGCAGGTGCTGCACCCTCTGCACTATTTCAGATGCCCATGGTGGCTCCTCACTGGGCCCAGGTGCTGGTGCCGGGGCCTGCCCGGGGCCCTCCTGCAGCTGCTTGCGCCGGCTGGAGCCCAAGCGCCGGCCCTTGGCGCCCGCCCGGCGCTCCGACATGGCCTGGCCTGGCCTGGCCTGGCCTGGAGGGGACACTCGGCCCGCTCTGCCCTCGCTGGGCACCTTTGCTCCAGCCTGGTGGGAGACAGCAGAGAGGGACCGAGCTGGAAATTCATTTTGCTGTGCCTAAGGGCCCAGACCCTGATTGCTGAGGAGGATTTGGTAACAGGAAGGGAAGGAAGGCCTTATCTCCGATTGCACGGCACAAATGGAGCCTGGATCTGCAGCAGCAACAGCTGCTCCTGCCAGGCATCCCAGGGGCTCCCAGCCCAGCTCCCACCTGCTGAACACTCCTCCTGCCACCAGCCAAGCACCCATCCCAAATCTTCCCATACTCTTCCCCAGCCGTGGAGGATGCACAGGGCACCAGCAAGGGCCACCCAGGAGGTGACACAGCCAGGAGGTGACACCAGCAAAGGACCAGCCAAGGTGATGCTGGAGGTCTGAGCAGGACGTGCTGGTTCCACCTGCCTTCTCAGGGCTCAGCAGCACCTTTTAAAATTCCTCCCCCAGTTTTCACAGCTGTGAGTCACCTCCGGGCAGAGGGCAGGAGCCCTCGGCAGGTTTCCACCACACTGCTGCTCACCCAGGCTTGTGGGGCCTGAGCTGGGGACCCCAGTGCCCTGTCCCCAGCCTGGGTGGGTGGCCGTGTCACCAGCAGCCACCATGCCATCCCCAAGAGGGGCTGTTCTTTGTGTGGCAAAGCTGAAACTGCGAGGGAAGGAAACCACAGCCTCGGGGAGCGGTGACGCAGGGCCGGGGCCGTGCTCGCTCTGGCTGAGCCAGCTCTCCACTCCCAGCCTGGGGGGACAGCAGCTCCTCCAGCCCTCTGCCCCCTTCCTTTGCCATGATAAACAGATCCTGCTAAATCCCAGTGTGACCAGAAATGGGAACAGGGCCCAAAACCTGCCCCTTAAAGCAAGAGGGTCTTGTGGAGTTGCTGGAGTCCCACAGAACCAGGAACAGCCTTGTGGTGATCTCAGCCTCTAAGACAGCAGAAGTAGGAGCTCTGGGGGGTAGGGGGGTTGTTTAGGGCATGGAGAAGCCCCTGGTTCCTCTTCCAGCTCCAGGGCAGGTGAGCTGAGCCCACAGCATGATGGAGGCACTGAGCGAGCAGGGAGATGGGATGGGATGGGATGGGATGGGATGGGATGGGATGGGAATTGTGCCCCCCCCAGCCAAGCAGGGTCCCCCATGGCATTACCAGCTCCCAGTGTCCTGCCTCCCCCCAAAGCACCCTGCGCTGCTCCCAGCCCTCAGAAAGGAGCCCCCAGCCACCGTCCCTCACAGGCAGCAGGAAATAGCTCCCTTGGATCACCAACAGCAAGAAAAACCCCTTATTTCCCCCAGTTTTCTGTTTCTTAAGGTGATGCCCGAGCCATCCCCAGAGCAGCAGGACTTACCCTCCCCACGAGGGACCCTCAGTGTGGGGCACACGGGGCCAAGGGCTCCCCAGCTCAGAGGGACGGAGCTGCCCCCGCTCTCATCTCTCTTACTCAAGGCACCTTCCGTTCTGGGGTGACACCAACTGCCTGTGCTCACACATTTCCTGTTTGCTGCCTTGCAAGTGGCGTGTGGAAAGGACCCATCCAGAGGGTCACGGTGTCCCCAGAGTCCCCAGGTCCCAAGGCAGCTCTGCAAAGGCACTGCCAGTGCCCTCAGGAAGGCAGCAAAGTCCCTGTCCTTTCCTGGTTTGCAATGTCCGGGGCTGGGAGGTGTTTGGAGTGGGGGGAAGAACAGCAGACAAACAGCAAATGTTATTTTAAGGCTCCAAATAACCCAAAATACAAGATTATCTGTAGTCCTTGGATTATAACATCCTACCAAAGACAGAACAACCTGAAAATCCCCTCTGTGGAGGCTCTTTGGCCCCAGATTTTGAAGATGTCCTCCCTGTGCTGTTCTCTGATGGGTTTTTTAAGGCTCCTGCCTGAATTATAAACTTGGCTTTAAACCCACTGGTTACCCATGGGCTGCAGCCTCTCTGCTTCATGAGGCACAGGGAATCAGATGGACCACAGGCATTTTCTCGGCTCTTTAACTGTAAAATGTGAAGAGAACTCAGGCAGGAGGAAACACTGTTATCTCTAGGGCATAACTCGAGCAAACATCCCCTGACCCACAGCAGATCTGAGCCCAGGCTCCCCGGGCAGGTGCTGTGAGCTGGATGCTGATGCCCCAGCTCTCTCTGCCCATCTAAACTGGTGAAATCCCTCACTGGGAACCAGCCACACCCTGCTCATTTGCTGTTTAACCTAACGGAGCAGCAGCCAGCTCAGGTCCATCTGCTCCATCAGGGCCAGCTAAAGCTCAGCTGGTTCTTCTGCACACTCTGGGCAAAGCTGGAGCTTCTTACCCCAAAATGAAGCATGCCCTTGGTTAGGCTGGGGGGCTTAGTGTGTCCTCACCCTCCAAGCCTCTGCAATGTTTGTTGCTGCACAGAGATGGCTGGATTTTGGTTTTCCCTAAGGATTTGAGGAGAAAATTTTCCCTTTTGAAGGGAAAACCCTGAATATCCCTGGGATAGCTTGATTTGTGCCCTCTGCCCAGCAAGGCTCTGGCATCGTGCTTCCAGCAGATCAGCAGAGGTCACCAGAGGGCACAGACCGGGAGGGAGGGCACGATCCAACCCCGAGGAGATGCTGGAAGGTGCCAGTGAAAGGGGATTGAATGTGGACAAGGGAAGGGAACCACCCAACCCTCCCCCTGTGGGGGTTTGACCCTCAGCATCCCTGATCTGTGTGAGGCCAGGCTGGGGTGGGAGCAGCAAAACACAGCCTGGGCTGAGTGTGGGAGGTTTCCATCCATGCCCCAGCTGCTGGGAGCCCATCACTGGTTTCTGTCCCAAAGCTAGGGGGACACAGTCCTGGAGTGTCCCAGGGACAGAGCTCAAGCCCTGGTGCCCAGCAGAGCCATACCCTGGCTCTCCCCAGAGCCACAAACACAGACAAGGGGGTTTCACTGGTTTATTTCTCATTTCCTTCATTGCTACTGCTCCTGGCAAACGGGAGGTGACAGCAGAGGGGAGCTCCTGGCAGCAGCCAGGGGGGTTTGGAAGGACTGACGTAAGGGGAAAGATTACAGGGGCTAAATCTGTAGGGTTTGACTCGGCAGCAGCTCAAAGGCTGAGCGTGTGTCAAGGGCCATGGGCCTGCACGGGTGTCACCCCTCACTCCAGGGACAGGCAGAGGCTTTAGGGATCCTCAGCTGAACAATAACACGAGGTTGTCATTGCCATCAACTTTCTTTTCATCTGGATCCTCTCAAATCTGGTCATTTCTCACATTAACCAGAACCTGAGTCTCCATCCAAGCCTTGCCCAGTCCTCCAAGGAAGCAGCCAGTGGTAGAGACATCCCTGACTCCCCTGGGATCTCAGCCCCACCCAGGAAATGCCACTGCACCGTTCCACCAGCACATGCTGGTGTCCCCATCCCACAGCATGGGTCACCCTGGGCACCCAGCACTCCTTTACAGGGGTAAGGGAGGGGAGCAGCTTGGAGGGGAGTCACCATGGGACTGGGTGCTGAGGGTTAGGGGGAACAGGGTCACAGTGGGGAAGGGGGAATGATGGGGACAACAGAGGAGCCACAGGGGGTCTCCAGGGACAGCTCACACAGGTGGCACTGGCTTCTGCTGGGGACATGGTGGCAGCACCAGACCACTGTCCCCAGGGAATGGGGTCAAGCACAGAGGTTGTGGCAAGGCTTTATCCCTCTTAGCCCTCACAAAGGCAGATGCCAGCTCAGGGCTGCATCCCCAGAGGGATCCCCAGTCCCTGGAACACCCCCCTCCCCCAGCCAGGCCCTGCTCCCCATCCCACATTAACCCAGAATGCCTTTGCACAGGTGTTTATTCAGAGTTACACTTACAGACAAACAGGTATTTCCCCTCTCCCCACATACACTTCATAGCATTATTTTAAATATAAATAAACATTTAGTGCTGGGAGCTTGTCAGCTTCACCGACAGCAAAGTGCATGGTGGTGCAAGGTGGGAGATCAACCCTGTCCCTCTTCTTCCTGGGACCATCTTGCACCAGTTTCCAGAGTCCAAATCCAGCAGAGCAGCAGATGAACTCCATGAAAGTGCCGAGACCTGACAGTGTTGAGTCCCTCAGGGACTCATCCTTCAGTGCTGGAACTGAGCAGCCCCTGCTCCAGGCCATCCCTTGGTCCCAGAGCAGAGCCAGGTGAGGGTCCTCTCCCCGCCAGCCCCAAAAGAGAAAAAGTCCAGGAAAACAAGCTACAATTCCTTATTTCAGCATCACCCCTGCTGCTGAGCAGGACTTCTTCCAAGAGGAGCCCAGCAGAGCCAGAGCAGGGGCTCCCCAGCCTGGTGTCAGTGTTGAGGCAGGCAGGGGCATGGGGACAAGCAGCACCACTCAACAAGCCAACAACAAGGTAAGAAAGTGGGATTTGGGGCCAGCAGAGTGCAGGGGATCCCAAAGCCTCCTGGGGGCAGTGCTGGTCCCTGGTGGCTGCTCCCGGGGAGTCACCCCAAGGAAGATTTGTCCAGGGAACAGCTTCCTCTGCCCAGAGCCGTGGGAAGGAGCAGCCTCCACATCACTCTGCTCCCACACACGGACAAGTGCTCGGGTCCAGCCTGCTGGGACAGAGGGCCACCCTCATGTGCCAGCAGCAGGGGTGTCCCAGGGCTCTACAAGCCACACCAGTGACTTTTCTTAAAGTTATCTGGTGCCACCAGGTGGTTGGGACACAAGTGTCCCCCAGGACCGGCCCCTAGGCAGGGGACAGACCACGGCTGGACAGCAGGATGGCACAAGGACGGTGTTTGGACCCACAGGCACAGGGCACAGGACACTTTTCTGCAGGCAGGGCAGTGCCTTAATCCCACCAGGTCCATCTCAGTCCTCCTTCAGCCCACCGTGGGGCTCCTCCTCTACATTGCACACAGTGAAGGTCCCTCAGGACCCCAGAGCAACTCATAAATAGGGAACTACAGACTCTACATTGCTACAGGAGAGCTCAGCACAGGGCAGGGGAGCCACGCTCACCCCGGGGGCAGCGGCTGCCCCAGCGAGTCACGGCCGGGGCTGGGCAGGGACGATCCTCCGCTTGGCACTGTAGAAGTCTGGAAGGAAGAAGGAAAGGGTTGGAAAGTGGCTCCAGCCCGCTGGGAGCAGCAGGGCAGGAAGAGGGAGGTGTCCCCAGGGAGGCACCCCAAGCCCAGCCCAGGTGGGTTTCACCCTAAAGCCCCCGTGCAAAGCTGCTGGAGAGCAGAGCTGTAAGTCTGCATCATCTCTGCTGTTTGTCTCATCTGCAGCTCTACTCCAGGCCCTGACCATGGAGGACAGGAAGAAACTTTTCACTGTGAGGGAGGTGAGACACTGGCACAGGTTGCCCAGGGAGGTTTTGGATGCCTCAACCCTGGAAGTGTTCAAAGTCAGGCTGGATAACCCAGGGAGGTTTTGGATGCCTCAACCCTGGAAGTGTTCAAAGCCAGGCTGGATAAAAGCTTTGAGCAACCTGGGCTAGTGGGAGATGTTACTGCCCACAGGGCCTTAAGGCACAGGTTGCCCAGGGAGGTTTTGGATGCCTCAACCCTGGAAGTGTTCAAAGCCAGGCTGGATAAAAGCTTTGAGCAACCTGGGCTAGTGGGAGGTGTTCCTGCCCACAGGACCTTAAAGATTATCTTTAAGTTCCATTCCAACTCCTTAATATTCTGTGATTTTATGACTGGGTCAGGTCATTGGAATTGAAGGTGATGAATTTGGGGGCATCTTCAGCTACAAAACCCACAGGCCCAATGCCAGTCCCCTGCACAAACCCCAGCAGCCAAAAGGCACCCAGCTGGTGGCCTTCTTCCCTTTGCAAGATGGGCTCTGCTTCCCTAGGAGAGATCCAGGGAGGGTGGGACCCCTCCCCATGCCCAAGAGCCAGGCAGGGCTCTGGCACCCAAGTCCCCTGTCTGTCCCTGCCATGACATCAATGCCACCAAGCCCCCAGGGAGTGACACCAACCCCCAGTGCTCACCTTTGATCGTGGTCTGCCCACGTTTCAAGCTCTGCAGGGAACCAGCCTTGTAAACCTTCGAGCTCTGCTGAGCCTCCTCGGGGCAAATCCTGCCAACACGCTCCTTGGGAGGGACCCTGTGGGCCAAGGAGCTCCTGCTGTCACTGCTGATGACAGCCCTGACCAGGCTGTGAACCTCCTGGGGCGGCTGCTCAGCCACCAGGATCCTCTCCCACTTGAACGGCCCTTCCAGGGGAGTCTCTGTCTCAAAGTTGAAGTTCCAGCGCTGCTGAGCTTCTTCCAGCTGTTGTTTTATGTTGTCTTCAAAGTCATGCTGGAGCTGCTCGTGGTCCACGGGGCCAAAGAGGTTCCTGCAGGCCTTGCTGCTGCACGGGGTCTGCCCAGCCCTGCTCTGGGACAGCGGCATCGTGGCGGCTGCGGGGAAACCAGAGCGAGTTAACGGGGGCTGGGATGATGGGAACAAACACAGGGGAGTGCTGGCCACCAGGGCAAAGCACACGGTAGCCAAGGTGGGACAAGCTGGGCTGGGTCTGCAGTGAGGCAGCCCAGAGGGGACTGACACATCTGGACCCTGACTTTGGAGATTTTAGCAAAGGCTTGAGCACGGCTGAGGTCAGACACAGCCCAGTGCGAGACAGAAGGTGCAGATGTCAACATTCCCTACTCCTCCTCCAGCAGGCAAAGCCCTGCCAGGTCAGGGCATCCAGCACCTCACCGCTCCACCCACAACACCCCTCGGGGTGCCAGCCTCAGAGCCACACCAGGATGATGCTCCCCTGGGTCCCCAGACACTGCCCAGCCTGCTCATTCCCACTTCCATGCAGGCAAGGGCAAGTTGGCACACGGGCAAGTGAAGCAACAGGATGTTTTTCTGGCCAGTTTCTTCATCTCAAGAACTCAGACTCAGTGGTAAGGAAACCTTCAAGGAACTGCAAGAACATGCCACAAGCTTGACCACCCTCCTTATCTGCAAGGAGCTGTTGGGTAACCCGAAACAAGACCTTGTTTGTTTTTTTTCAAATCGGTGCCAAAAGCCTTGACCTTCCCAGTAAGTGACAAAGCCTTTCCATCTGAGCAGTCCTTCCCCTGACACATGTGGGGATAATGGACCCCTCACTACACCCCACTTATGAGGAACCTTGACACAGAATCTGAATTCTAAACGTTGGAAAACACCTAAAAGATCATTGAGTCCAGCTGATAAGAGTCAGGACTGCTCTGGGATTTGAATTTTCACAGCTAAGGCCTGCCCCCACTGCGACAACCACACTCATTAAATCAGCTTAAAAAAGGAAGATTCATAGCTCCCATTTCCCACCTAATCTGGGACTGTCAAAGCCAGGTCACAAAAGATCCTCCCCATCCCCAAACTTCCCCAAGAAGTGACTTCTCAGCCTCCTGCAGGGAAGATTTGTCCTCAAATTCAGCACCTGCAGCCCCTCTGGATTACGTGTGCCACATTGTCTTCCCCATATTCCACCCCTTGAAGCGTGCAAGAAACGAGTGGATGTGGCACTCAGAGCTCTGGTCTAGCTGACAAGGGGAGGATCAGTCAAATTTTGGACTCGAGTATCTTGGAGATCTTTTCCAATCTTAATGATTCAATGATCCTATTACCAGGCATGTCACCAACCCAGTGTGCCAGTGGGCAGCTGGGGAGTGCCCAGCCCGGGGGCCGGGGGGCCACATTCAGTCCCTGTGGCCACCCCCATGGGCACCCTGCGCTCAGACTCAGCACCTCGAGTAAAAATAGAAATGCAGCTTCCTATCTCCGGGCAGTCTGAGCACACAGACAGGGGTGACCTCACTGCCAGGCAAGTCCCAGCATGTCCAGGCAAGCCCGGGCAGGTAGCGGGAGGGGGACACGTTCCGTCACCCTGACCAGACACCCCCCGGCCCTCCCCGCCTGCGTCACGAGCCGATGTCCCCATTCTCAGGTCACCGACGCGACTCAGGTGCCACCCTGGAGCCTCAAGATAACACGCTCGCCCTGACTCATGGCTGCAGATTGCCAAAGCCACCAACGAGGGAGGGACCGGGGCCGGGTCATCGTCCCCTCCCATGGGACTGGTGCCGCTTCCAGCGACCTCTGCCCAGCAAGGGCTCCGAGGCTCCCGGCAGCCGCGGGAACCCCAAGATTTGGGCGAGGGGGTGGCAGGTGCACGGCCCCATTAAAACCTCTGCCAGCCGAGCTGGGTGATGAGAGCACCCCTGGGGAACACCCAGCGGGGCTCCACAGACACCTGCGACAGCCAGGACCAGTCACACCAGTTTGGGGAAGGCTGGGCGAGCAGGAGGGGCGGGGGGCACCCGCAGCCGGGAGTGGCTGAAGGCGCTGATCCCGCGCAGAGAACGCCCGGTTCGTGACACCGATGGGTCCGGGGGGCTGGCACGGGGGGGGGACCGGTCCCCGCCCGGACCCGCAGGATGCTCGGCGGCGGGACCGGACCGCGCCCGCACCGTACCCTACACCGCGCCCCGCACAGCACCGCACCCCGCACCGCACCCCGCACCCGCCCCGCCGCCACCGAGGGGCGAGCGCGACCCAGCCCGGGGACTCCGCATCCCCCGGGGGGCTCCGGGGACTCCCGGTGGGCTCCGCACCGCCACCCCCGGCACCGGGCGCTCCCCGCTCTCCCCCAGCGCTGGGGACACGCTGGGCTCCAGGCGGAGCCGCCCCCACTACGGCGTTTCCCCCGCTCCAGGCACCGGCGCTTCCCGGGGAAACCGGCGCTTCCCGGGGAAACCGGCTCTTCCCGGGGGAAACCGGCGCTTCCCGGGGGAAACCGGCGCTCGCCCGCCCTCCCTCCCTGGCCAGCGAAGGACCGGAGCCGCCCGGCACGGCGGTCGGCCGGCCCCGCCCGCACTCACCGCCGTCTCCGCGCTTGTGCCAGTGCGCGCCGCGTCCCGCCGCTTTTATAGGACGGCGAGGCGGGGCCGGGCGCCGGTCCTGGCGTCGCCCGGGATTTCCCTCCCGCCCCGCCCCGGACCGGCCCCCCGTTCTGCGTGTGCCTCCTCGCCCCTACCGCCGCTTCCTCTCCCATCCCGGTTCCCGGGAATGTGCGCGGTGCCAGGGGACACCCGGGCATGCCAGGACCGTGGGCACCGGGACCCCCTTGCTAGGGACGGCGGGGACCTGTGTCAGGGGATACAGGGACCCCCCTCCTTGGGGAGTGCAGGGACGCCCCTTAGCAGGAGATGGAGGGACCCCCATCAGGGGATAGGGGGAACCCCTTCCTATGTGGGTGCAGGGACCCGGCATCAGGGACCAGAGGGAAACCTCAGCCAGGAGATACAGGGCCCTCCTCCCTCTCTGGGAGGTGCAGGGATCTCCCCCATCAGGGAATACAGGGACCCCCCCACGAGGAAATGCAGAGACTCCCTTCCTAAAGGGGTCAGGGGACAGGGAGATGCCCCCGTGAGGGAGGCAGAGATCTCCTTGTTAGAGGGTACAAAGAGCCCCCAGCAATGGATCCAGGGGTGCCACATTCCAGCCGGGACATGCAGGAGTTCAGGCAGCTCGAAGGGGGTCCTGTCCTACCCAGGCTGTCCCACCCACCGGGCCACTGCAGGAAGGAGATTAATGGATTAAAGAAGGGGTGGCTCAGCCCCTCAGGATGCCAACCTGAGAACCACACGGTGATGATTCTCCCCTGGCCCCCAGGCACTGCCCAACCCATCCCGGGCTGCCCCCGGCCTCTCCAACTGGATTGTCTCCCCCAATCCTGGCTCTGCTCCAGCAGCTGAGCCCCAGCACCCACTGTGGGTGGAAAAAGTGTTTGGAGTAGGATCTGCTGCTCTGAGTCCTGCAGATGTCCAGGCAGGGGTGAGGAGGAGGAACAAGTCTGTGCATGTCCTGCAGGAACCTGTGGCAAGGATTTGAGGGGTTCTGTGGCTTAGCTGGAAAATGCATCCAAGAGAAGGTGTGAAGACAGGTCAGCTTCTGCTGGGCCTGGAGGGAGCTGCCCTGAGCCTGGCTGGTGGCTCCATCCCTGCCTGGCAGCCTGAGAAGGGAAGGGATGCCCTCAGAGCCAGCCCAGTGGGGCACAGGGAACGTGTCCTGCAGTCCCCTCACGGCTGGGGCACACAGAGACAAACATAACCTGCTCCCATGGGCACAAGGAGGTGACAGCACAATTCCAAGTGACAAAGGCCATGTTAAAGTGATCCCTTGGGAATGCCAGGTCTCCTCGAAAGCCCCTGCAGGCAGCAGGTACCGGGGTGCTGAGGAGGACCCTTGGTGTGCAGACCACTCCTGCTTTTTCCAGCTGGAGCAGCAGCTTCCCACTGGCCAGAGCAGCTGGAAATATGTTTGGGCATGTTTGACTGGAGGCTGCCACAAGCTGCTGGAGTATTTCACAATTATTCGTCCCTACTCTGTGGAGCTGTGCCAAGGTGCAGGAATTTGGTTCAGTGGTGGCTGTCCAATCCCCCAGAGAAGCACGGCTGGATGGAAAGGAAAGGTGAAAGGAGGATGGGGAATGGGAAATCATCTTAAATTCATGCTACACTGCCAAAACCCCATCCTGTAAAGGTGCAGTCTGTACTTAAAGGCTCCAAAATTCATCCTGTCTTTCTGTTCACAATAGGCAGAGGAGGGGGCAAGTTGGGACAGGGAAGCTGTCACTGGTTTTTCCACCTAGGAATGATTTCTGCTCCTGGGTGCAAGAAGCAGCCTTCAGAGCCTCACGCAGAGGAAGCAGCAGCACTGGGTGCTTGTGGATCATTTCCTTGCCAAGCTCCAGCCCTGCGCCAGCTGCAGGTGTGGGTTTGCTCCCTCTGGATGTGAGGGATGCAATCGGCCCCAGCCCGGGCATCCCCGCGTCAGTGCAGCTCCAGTGCCACCTGGGACTCTGGGATGAATCAGCATTTACCAGAGGATGCTCCCTGCTTAAAACACATCCTTTTTTTCCATAGAAGACCCCCTCCCTCCTGCCCCCCAGTGCACAGAAGGAAATGGGAACATCAAACCAGCAGCTTTTTGAAGTGGCAGAGGAAGGAGCTTGTGCAACCCGGAGTGGCCCCAGAGCCACCGGTGCAAGACTGAGGGATTCAAAAAGTGAGATAAGCCAACCAGCCTGGCTGCTGGGGATGTCCCAGTTACACCAGGGGTTCATCCCAGGACTAAACCAGCAAGAAAATCAATCTGATGTAGATTTTCCCTTAGGAAAGTAACTTTCAGTAATTTTTTGGTGAGGTGAGGGTTCACTGCCCACACCCTGGGATGGGGGATATGAGGGGGGTTTCTGGCTCTTGCAAACTCCACTCTCGCTTCCCTTCCTCCGGGAGAGGGGAGCTCCAGCCACGCTGGCATCCGAGGAGACTCAGCCGAGTGGGTTATTGGAAATGGGAAGTGGGGAGAGGGATGGCGTCAGGGTCAGGGTCAGGAAGTCCATGGGCACGTCTGCAGTGGCATTACCAGAGAAAAAAATAGGACTGGGGGGTAGGGGGAAGAGTAATTAAGAAGGCGATACAGGAACTTTTAAAAAAATAGAAAATCCCAAAGGTGATTCATGGTGTTTGATCCACAACACGGAGGAGGAGGAGGAGAAGAGGGAGAAGGAAGGCAGACACATCCTGGGACCAGGATCAGCACCAAGGGACTGATGGGCTATTTCCTTCTCACCATTTATAGCCACAGTGTGGGATCTGTCACCTCCCTTGTCCTGGGCTCGCTCCCCCCAGGGCTCCCAAGCCCCCACCGGGGAGGAGTGTGTTCGTGGGAGAATCCATGTTTATCGTTTCCTTGAATAACCCATCCCAATGCCTGGAAGCAAAAGGAATATATTAAACGACTGCATATTTCACAGCCTTCAAAGGAACCTCCTTCCCAGCACCGGGGGCACCCAAATACTGAGCAGCGGCCGCAGGGAGCCCTCGGGAGCGTTTAATTCCCAGGGGATCTCCCCGGGTGGGTCCCGCAGAAGCCGAAGGGAGTGGAAGCCTCAGCAGACACGGAAGCAAACACATCACTCACGGCAGGCAGAGCGGGGTGTGACTCAGCCCATCCGCACACAGCCAGGGATCCGGCAGGGAACGTGCCCGGGCACATCGCTTCTGGCTGAGGCTCGTCCCTGTCCCGTGTCCTCCTCTGACTCGGGAAGCAGCACCCCCAAAAGCCACGGGGACACGGGTGGCAATTCCAGGGCGGAGCAGGGAACGGCTTGGGTCGGATGGAGGGATCAGGGTTGGAATGCTCCAGCCTTGGATAGGATGGAGAAAGGGGAAATGTGAAACTGTGTTTACAGGAATGTAGTAAACAGGAAAAAAGAAAGTAAAGGAGGCTGATGATCCTGAAAAGAAAAAGTGCCTGTTTATTAAATCCAAGAAGGCCCCAAGGTAAGCTTAAGGCCTACGCAACAAGCCAGAAGTAACACTAACAGTCTTTCTGCAACAAGGTGTTTCTCCAGACCTAAGCACCATAGAAAGACCCCAGGGGCTCAGCACCAGGGGCTTTAAAGTCTCTTAAAGGTGCAGGATTGGTGCATTTTCAATCCACTTGTTAATTAGTCCTTTTTCTGGTTGCTGGTTGGTCCATAAGATGGGGCCTTCTTGGCCAATCATTTTGGAATTCCGAGGCCTCATTGCCTGGCAAATCTTCCAATCAACATCCATATTAATGCTATCATCCCATGAGGTAACTTTCTAGAAAATTCTCTCACCTAGCCCTCACTGCCTCCCTTCCTTCTAGTGGGCACTCATATCACTCATATCATTTAACCCCATAACTTATTACTTCATAACTTATTACATAAATTAGGTATAACAATTTATTACATTAATTAACAATTCAGAATAAAGTTACATAATTAACAATTCATAAACCTGCCTACGAAAGCCAACTTTATTTATAACAGGAATAACACACTGAGGTCCACCCCGTGCTCATTGGGACTGTTTTAAAGGCACACAGATTCCTGCATGTAGGGATTCTGCATGGTTTGGAGATTTAGTGGTCAAAGGTCTATGTGAAAAGGGTTTTTTGGGGTGGGAAAGTAATATTCCTGTTAGATCAACCAGCACAGAGGAGAAAACAGCAAAGATTTGGGCAGATGAGCATCCCTCAGGTCTTCTGAGATGGAGATGGCAGAGATCAGGGCACATTTATTTTTCAAGGTGAGATAAATATAAACTCTGCAAAAAAGTGAATTTCTGAAAATGGGGAGAACTAACACAGGACCTCTGCCCCAGCACAGAGAGTGGGGAGATCAGCACATGGGGACGGGGTTCAGTCCTGCAGAACGCACCATCCTACACCCCACATGTCCAGCCAGGGCTGTGTCCTACTCCATGGGACATGGGGGTGATTTTTTTTCCCCTCCTCAAACAGTTTTTATTTGCCAGAACATCCCAGGCAGGTGGAAATTACTCAACTCAGGACAGCAGATTGCCAGTGACAAAGTCCTGAGTATTCCAGCGCTAAAAAGCCTCTTCAGCAAGATTCAAATCACCAAGAGTTTTTTCTCTGTGGTTTTTTTTATTATCTCTGCTAACAAGCTTTTTTCTTTTAAGTGGGAAACGTGAAGGCTTTTAATGAAATCCTCACGCTCCAGCAGAAGTCTAAATGAACCCAGTGTTCAGCTGGAGGGCGTTTGTATCCCAGTGCAGCCTGTTTTCCCATCAGCTCTTTGAAGTGTCCTATTAAGTGATTTTATACTAATAGGATTTTCCCAGGAAAGAAAGACAAGAATGACAAAACGCTGAATGCTTGATTAACTCTGCCCCTAAAAGAACTCGGATCGTGTTAATTGACTGTTCCCCTGCCATATCCAGCCCTTGTTTGCCCCATTTATGAAGGCATTTTGATGAGACACCAGACCCAGCAGAGTGGAAATAGAGTCCCACCAAGCACAAACAGGGGATGAGACAGTCCTAAAACAAGGCCTTTGCTTACTGGAAATATTCCTGGATGCGGGAGCCAGGCTATGAATCGGTCGCTTCATTCGGCCCCTCACTCATTTTCATCCAAGATTGTTTTTAGCCCCATTCATAGTCATTAACGTAATTGCTTCACTGACTTTCCATGAGCAGCTTGGAAGCTTTGTGGGGTTTTTTTGCTGGCAGCAAAGGCCTCATTGTTCGGAGTACGGCCGGGCGGCCGCAGTACCTGGCTCCAAACCCTGCACCCGGCTGCCCCTTTATTCCCTTGCTGCTCCACCTCACTGCCCACGGCCCCGAGCACGGCAGGACAGGGCAGGCACCGGAGGGGACACAGACACCCACTGGGAGCCGGGGACAAGCGGCTCCAGCCTCTTGCAGTGCTTCCTGCAGGGAATAAGCTCCATCCAAAACACCCACCGGGGGTTATTTTACAGCCAGCAGTTTCCCAGGGGCATCTCAGGGAGGAACAGCAGGACCTTACCCAGCAGGATAAGGGAGTGGAGGGAGAGCGAGGCAGGATTGCTCCTGTCCATGCAGCTCTCGGTGCAGCCCAGCCCCTGGAAGCTGTCAATGGATGTAACTTCTTCCCAATGCACAGCACGTGTGGCACTGCTGCTCTCCAAGCCATGGATGGTTTGAAATCCATTGGGAGCTCGAGCTGGCCCTTTAAAGCCATGAGAAGGAGGTGAGGATGGGGAGCTCTGACTAAGCACTTGGTCACAATCTCACCTCTAAAACAACCCCTGTTCCATGGGGCACCCTCTGCCTGGAGCACCCAGACACCAGGATGGCGCATCTTTGGGTTGTCCCACACAAATCTGGGCTCTGGGACGTGCACACTGGCCTGCTTGCCCATCCCAACACCCGCTGGCTCAGCGTGTGTCACCATCTCCTGGGATCTCCAGTCACACCTTTCGGGAATGCCCCAGTCCAGCACAGCCTCGTGATTCACTTTGTGCTGGGGGGCGAGGAGCGGGGCTGGGCGTGGGCCAGGGAGGGAAGGGGCAGAGCCAGGGGCAGGCAGACCCTGAACATGTCATGAAATGGGATCTGTAGGAGGGCAGGAGCAGGACCCAGACCCCAGACAGACAGACAGACAGAGCCCTGCCTTGCGCAATGACTCGTGCACAGCCCAGAGCAGAGCAGAGGTGATGGGAGGGGACAGCTGAGATGGCAATTAAGGCAGGGGTGAGGATATGGCAGCCACCACCTTGACACGGGGTAAGGGTCGATTGCACTTTTCCTCCTCCATGTCAGTCAGTCAAGCAGGATTTCCGGGATGGGGATTGAGGAGCAGCTTTCGCCCCGCTGCCCCCCCGAGCTGGGCTGTGGGGGTGGACATGCTCCACACACTAGAGGGGCTCTGCCCAGTGCCACAGAGATTAAAGTTGGGGAGTTCCAGATGCCAAAATAAAACTTTCAGTTTCAGGAAAAAAAAGAAAATTTGCTGGAACCTGGGACTGTGGTCAGCAGTGCCACAGAGGATGGAAACAGGGTTTAAAACGTTCTGTGCTTCACCCACCAGCAGCGATGGTGCACCAGAGCCCTTCCTACCTCTGCACAAACCTCAGCTTTGCAGAACACTGAGAGATTTATAGATGATCAGTTGTAAACCCACAATGGGAGCAGGAGGGAGACAAAGGGAGAGGGATGTTTTAAAGCCCCTGCCCCTGTGCTGAGCACTGCTAAGGCCACACCTTGAGTATGTGTTCAGTTTTGGGCCCCTCATGGCAAGAAAGACATTGAGGGGCTGGAGTGTGTCCAGAACAGAGCTGGGGAAGGGTCTGGAGCACCAGGAGTGGCTGAGGGAGCTGTGGGGACTCAGCCTGGAAAAAAGGAGGCTCAGGGAGGACTTTCTGGCTCTGCACAACTCCTGACAGGAGGGGGCAGTTAGGGGGATTGGGCTCTGCTGCCAGGGAACAGGGACAGAATGAGAGGAAACAGCTTCAAGCTGCACCAGAAGTTTAGGTTGGATATTAGCAAAAACTCCTTCACCAGAAGGGTTGTCAGGCACATGCACAGGCTGTCCAGAGCAGTGGCAGTCACCATCCCTGGACATATTTCAAAAAAAGTATGGATGGGTTAGTGCTGGACCTGGCAGTGCTTGGGGGAACACACCTGATGATCTTAAGAGAGCTTTTCCAACCTAAATGATTTCATGATTCTATGAAACAGGAAACACTGAAAACATCTATAGACCAAAAAATACCCCATGGGTCCCTGTCAAACATTCCCTGCACAGGGGAACTCCTGGCTCCAAACCTGGCGGAGTTTCATCCACGAGTTCCCGAGCGGCACGTGTCAGCCAGGCAGCTGCAAGGACAACTTGGCAGGAGTGGCAGCACACCACACCTGCAGCTTATCTCCCCAGCTGGGGCAACCTCCTCCCACAAAGTTTATAGTACAAGTGCATGAAAAGCTGATCAATCCAGCACCAGGAAGAGCAGCAGCCAGTGCACGAGGTGTAATAACACTGGTGTTGGGCACAAATCCTCCCCTGCCATGAGGCTGAGGCCCTGGCACAGGGTGCCCAGAGCAGCTGGGGCTGCCCCAGCCTTGGAAGCACCCAAGGCCAGGTTGGATGGGGTTTGGAGCAACGTGGGCGAGTGGAAGGTGTCCCTGCCCACGGCAGGGGTGGAACAAAATGAGTTTTAAGGTCCCTCCCATCCCAAACCATTCTGGGATTCCGTGAAACACTGACTGCAAACACTCTGTATCAAACAAACAGCAAACCCTCCATCAGCAGGGAGGGCTGGGACAGCGCCGAGACTTCCTGCTGAATATTTTTGAATATTCATGTTCTAAGCAGCCTCTGCCCACAAGGAGATAATGCCTGTCTCACAGCTGGCAGGGGTGATCTTCCCAAATGACAGCGTGAGTGACACGGTGCCCCACCCTGACACCCCTGCTGCACCCCGATAGCGCAGTCCCGACGCAGCGCTGGGGCTGCCCAGGGCCTGTCACACACCTCGGGCTGTTCTGGGGGTGGCATCAGCCAGTGGCACACCACAACTTCTGTGTTACCCAGCAAAATGCAAAGAACAACAGTGTGACTGTAGCAGGAGGAATCTCCTCACAGCCAGGGAGGTTGTGGAGTGACACCACCAGCCATAGTGACAGGATCCAGATGGGAAGGACGTGTGCTTCCCTTTTCCGACTGGGACCACTCCCACAGAAAATCTGACGGGGAAAATGACTTAGAGGAGCAAGCAGAAACACCACCCAAATCAATGTGAAGATTTGTTCAACTCCAAGTTATGTCAGCCACTAAATTATTAAATAATAGCCACATGAATCACTTGGGAATGAACATAGTGTTCCTCTTGCATGTCTATTTTATATTTGTCTGGATCCCATGTTTATTTTAGTCCCCAGCCGTGTTTGTTTGAAAGGCATTAACAGAGGAACTCGTGGCCATGCCCCAGTGAAACTGCAGAAACGAAAGAGCAACCCCAGACAGCGATGGTGCTTGGAGGAAGCCAGAACACTTCTCATGTCAGAGCCCGGGATAAGGCTTCATCTCCGGCAAGCCCCTAACTGCTAAGCATGGCCAAGCAACAATTGGCTTTATTCTGCCTCTTTCTGGCAGGTTGAGGTGTGAAGCTGCAGGCAGCTGCATTCCAGCAGCAGGCAGTGGGGAGCTGCCTCTTTATGGCACGTACGGCACGGTGCCATCGCCCCGTGCAGGAGCTGAGGTCCAACTGGAGCAACTGGAATTGCACTCCTGCCCTTCAGCCCTTTGTTTGCAAAGTGGGCTGATGCTCCAGCTGTTTCACTTGTTTTCTCTCTTTTTCAGCCAAGAGATTCTGCACTGTGACAGCACCAGAGCAGGTTGACCTGTGGGGGGGACTGCAGCTCAGGTTTTGGGACAGTATTTCTGGGGCAGGATTTGAACAGGGGTACAGGGATTAAATCCAGCAGGAATACATTTGTCTAACACTCAGCCACTTTGAGGAGCTGTGTATCAAGAGACATTGAGGCAGCTCATGGTGATGACATCATGGCAAATGAAAGTAAAACTGGAAACTGAAAAGAGGTGATAACAGCAGTAAAAAGCTGCAGAAGTGCTCAGGCACTGCTGGGGGAACGGCTGGACTCAATGTTAGAGCACTTTTCCAACCTTAGTGATTCCATGGTTTTATTAATGAACACAAAACCCTGAAAACACTTATAGGTAAAAAAATCCTTCCAGCACTGGGTTCTGCTGCCAGACCCCCACCAAAGCAGGAGAGGTGTTCAGAGCTACAAGGTATAACCTGCCCCAGGCTGCTGCAGAAGATCCATGGGCACTGTGGTGTCTCTCTGGTTTCAAAAAGAAGGAAATGCAAAGGCAGAGGATGAAATGCAAGGCCCTTCCATCAGTAACACACTGCAGCTCCAGCTGTGGCTAGAGGACAGCAGAGAGTGGGTTTGGAGGATGAGGGGGGGTAACACAGCACACCTGTTTGTCCAAGAGGAAAAATGCTCTTCTTTCACAGAGCAGTGTTTGGCTCTGGACTCTGCAGCTCTTTTCTGCTCATAGAGGGGAAGCAAATCAATTTAATAGAGGAGAAACCAGAAACAGCCAGGCTGCACCTCTGGACAGGGATTTAGCATAGGGAAGCAGCAATCCTTCCCAAGGCTCAGCTTTGAAATCAACGCTGGGTATGATCCATACTGGCTCCCTTCAGCTTTCTGAACAGGGCCAGCTCTGACAGGGCAAGGTACCCTAAAACCTCGTGAATTTGAGTGGAACAGACAAAAACTAGTTTATTTTTCATGGGATTTTTTTTCCTTGTTTTTCTAAAATCATCTGTCAGCTTTTTCTCCAGTTTTTGTCCTAACTGGTGTACGTATATGGCCATGTCATCCTGAAACATGGAGCAGCCTAACCAGAAGCACTGACAGTGCTTGGGATGATCACAACTCCTCACCCAAGCACGACCCTGTCTGAAGGCCAGTGGAACAAATCCCAACAAAAGCAAGGACATCCTTAACCTCTCCACTTTCTAAGTGCAAGGCACATTCTTAACATGATCTTTGCTCATAAACAAAGAGCAGCATGTACATAAAAAGAAAAAAACAAGATCCTCTTCTTTGCAAACCCATTTGCATACAATGCTCTCCCCAGGGAGAGTGCATAAAATAACCAGGATGTGCTCAGGCCCTGTTGAGGACCTCTGAGGATTAATCCCAGAATGCTCCTGCCTGAAGCAGGGGCAGCTAAACCTCTCCCCAAATCAGAAACACTATGTAAATCATTACTGTCAGCACCATTAAACAAGGCCCTGAAACAATTTGGAAGGTGCCAGGCAGCAGCAATTTTCCCATCACTCCAGGGGTCTCCAGAGCAGGGCTGTGGCTGATGTTCTGCCAAGGAGCCTTGAAGTATAAGGAGAGACTGCTTGGTGACTCTTCCTGGTGTCAGAATCCTTGGGGAGAAGCAAGGGATGTCCCTGGCCTTAGAACACCAACATTTCCTTGTACATTTAATTTGAGAGCAAACTTTTTAAACACAACACTCCCAGGCTGGTCACTCCCTCAGACAGGAAGGAGATGCCTGAAATCCACAAATGTGCTGGTCCATCAAAAATAGCTCATTACCTATACCCTGTGGGAAGGACTGTCCAGTCAGTGTTTATAAATATTTATACATTTCCCATCTTTCTCTAGGAGCTGTTTGTTGTGTTCCCCTTCAAACCTCTGCCTGATTACATAAAACCAGCACACTTCTTATCTAAGGAGCAACTTCTTCATTCAGCTGGGGAGTAAGAGAGTCAGAAACCTGAAACTGAAATGCTTCCAGTTCCACAAGACTGTTGCATATGAAAACCACAACCCGCTTCCCCCACTGTCTCTGGCACTTGAGATTTCTCTCTCTGCAGCAGCTGAACTACTGAAGGCTCCTTGTTCCCCCAGGTAACCACAGGAAGAAAGTCTGTGCCGGCAGAGGCACCACGAGCTGTGACCCTTGTGCACATCTGACACTGCCAGAGGCACGTAGGGAAAGGGAACGGAACCAAGCAGGGCCCGGGGCAGCCCCCGGGCCCCCCCGGAGCTGGGCTGGGAAGTCTGGAGAGCGAACAGGCCCCGGGCGGGAGGAGCCGCGCTGACCTCTGCCGGGCACCGGCGGCACTGCACGGCCCGAGCCGCCTCCACCCGCCGCTCCTCACCCTCCGCAGGTCCAACGGGGCCCGCCAAAGCCGGGATGGGCCGGGCATTCCCAGCTCACCGCTGAATCCCGCTCCAGGGGCAGTTCGGGCTGTGTCTCTCGCAGCACCTGCGGCCACCCTGCGCTTCTGAGACACGAGGTGGGAGACACAGCAACACGCAGTCTTTAACTCATCAACAGAACCTCAGAGGGGCTGGAACAGACTTTCAAGACCCAGCCCAACCAAGACTAAGTCATTAAAAATATAAATCCATCCAGACACTGAGCTCAGCAGCACCAGCCACCAGCACATTCTTCTCTTACAGCTTCACCATCTCCTTGTCCCTGCCTGGAAAGCACCAAGCAAAGGAAACTCCACCACCAGTGTTTATCATGAGGGATTTAATCTAAACCACACAACTGAACCAATGGAGCAATCTGGGATTCAGGTGCAAGGGAGCCTTTGGGCAGTGTGGCAGCTCCACCTGCCCTCCAGCCATGCTGCATTTCTACAGGAACTGAATTTTCAGGGTAAGTTTTGGTTTCCAGACTGAGATGGGATGAATACCTTAGCTGCTGTCCCCAGCCCACAGCTGGCATACAAAGCTCATGGTGAACCTTTGCATTCCCAGCTGGTTTTCTAAGGAATCACTGCAGGGCTCACTGTTAGGCAAGAAGTCAGGTGGTTTTAGCTACTGAGCACCCCAGCTGAACCTGTAAAACAGGATTTGACTGCCATGGTGGAGTGGCACCCTGCACCTCAGCACAGACAGGTGAGCAGGTACAGCTGTGCTGGACACTTCACAGCTGTGTTACAGCCAGGTGGGGTGACTGTCACAGTCAGGGACGAGTTAAATACTGAACAACGAGTTGTAACCAAAACTTTAATCCCAAGGATCTCACAAAAGACATTTTACAAGTGACATGAAAATTCTTGTACAGTAAAGAAATGTTTAATAACTAATGTTTACAATGTACCATTAGACACAACACATCCACTCCAGGTGTCAGTTCTGCTGTGGATTTGGTCTATTCAGAGCTTCTGGAATACTTGGTCAATCAACAATCATCTAATTAAGGACTCTACTCACACCAAGTACAAAATTAACTGACCCTATAGCTAAAAAGTTTTATTTCATGGAATATAAAGCAGCTCAGTCAGAACTGGAGCTGGATGAAGCTGTAGTCCCCAACCCTTTCCCTCCCCCTGCCACTGGCTCACTACTTTCTTTCCCAGATCTGGGCTATGGAGCACCTGTGTCCTGCTCTGCTCCTGGCCCTGATCCCACAAGGAACACACCATCCATTCCTGCACACTGCCTCGAGCTGAGCCCCAGCAACCCCCAGCCCAGCCCTGCTCTCCCAGCTACACAACACAGACCATTTGCCATTCCACACACACACCCCCCACGTCTAATGGTACATTGGAAAACCATTAATATTACAAATCATAGGATCTGCTCAGAACCATATACAGATTCACATCTTTACATTTGCCACCTGTTACAAGATACAAGGAACAAAGCAAGTTCAACAGCTAAAACATTTTAAAAATGCACCAAGCTTTATGAAGTCTCAAAACAAAACAATGTTCTGTACATACTCCTGGCCTCGGATCTCATGACTTCCTGTACACAGCTCCTTCCCACAGTCCTATTTCCTCTCATTTGACCTGGAGCGACTGAAGAACGACAGACAGGTAAGGTTAGGATCAGGTGTCAGGAACAGCAGATTCTCCTTCAAGCCCCCCAGCCACAATCAGCAGGTGATATTCAAGCATTTTAAAAATACTGTTCATTTAATAAAACTGAGTACTTCATTGTTTAAGGTGAAGAATCCCCTATGACACTAGAAATGATTCTCCAACAAGGCACCAAGTTTTACATTTACTCAGACCCACAAACACTGAAGACTCTCCTTACCTGCGAGACCTGGAAAAGGAGCGAGAGGGCTTGTGGTTCCTCTCCCGTGAGAGTGATCTCTCTCTTCTTCTGTCTCTGGAGAGGGACCTGGTACAGATCACAACACCACACCATCAGAGCAAAGCTTCATCAGGCCAAGGAGGCTCCCTGAGGAGCTTCCCCATAGGAGTCCAAGTTTGTAACTACTCAACCAGTGGAAGCCTGTCACCAATACTGCTATCAACCCTTTCTTGAGGAAAGAATAATCAGCCTCAGCCAACAGCTTATAATGTGCTGTAAGTAAACAAGCATGCAGTACTTGGAGAAGTTTGGCTGTTTTTTTTTTTTTTTTTTGCAGAATCCCACTAAATCACATTCTGATTTATGCCTGGAGTCAATCTTAATTGTCTTTTCCCACCTCAGGGCTCAATGATCCCAAGCTCACAGTATCTGTGAGAGTAGCACATTAAGACTTATTCTTTGGGGGAAAACTAAGATGCCAGGCAGCTGCAAAAAGGAAATTATTTCTGTTCTCAGTATCTTTCCACTGCTATCCCTGGAATCTCAAAACAGCTCAGTAATTCCAGGCAAGCAGTATGATGGAAGCAAATCTGTTTTTCTTTTACCAAACTACTGATTGTGCACACCCACACGTGGAGCTGTTTGGGGCTGTTCTTTTCAACCCCCCAGGCTGGAGCAGTCCCTGGGGTAGGGAAGGGATCCGTACCTGCTGCGGCTCCGGGAGAAGCTTCTCCTTCGCGGTGATCTAGAACCAGAAAACCAAATGTGAGGCACTTTATCCATTCTTTGAGCTTTAATGGAGTGAGGCATTTCCCAACTTGTCAAACTCACTGTTGGGCCCAGGGAACGTGCCAAGAATAACTGGCATCCATCATCCAGTAAAAGGCATGGAAAGATTAGGCAGTAAAACCAAGCTCAGTGTGAACAGCACGTTTCCAACCACGAATTCACTTAACTAAGAACGCGTCAGAGCGGAGTTGTCCAATGCAACACTTTCCATTTCAACTAAATACACTGCCCAGAACACCACACCAAAGTCCCACAGGTGGTTCCAAAAAAAAAAAAAATAGCACAGAGCAAATGTTTTGGAACCCATGCAAGCCAAAAAGGTCCATAACAAGACATAAGAGATATCAAGTGGAAAAAAAAAGTGAAAATGCGCTCAGTGTCAATATTGATAATGCCATTAAGTGCTACATTAGAACTGCATATTTGTGATTGTAATTTTTAATGCCATAGAGTGTGTTTAGACTATTTTCTTATAAAAAATAAAAAAATTAAAAAATATAACCTTAGCTCGGCCCAGTTCATCCCAAAAAGTAATTGTTTTAAGTTTTGAAAACTGTTAGTAAAACCATTTAAAGGTGATAGGATTTTTCTGGCAAGGAAAAGCTACATTTGTTAGAGCTTTATTAAAAATTTAGTTTGGCATCTCACATGCAAATATCCTGTTTTTTACATTATTCACAGTGTAAGAGCTTCCATATCACCCTTAAAAGTTTTCTCAAGCAACATATGTACGTTACCACTCAATTATGCACAGCCAGCCTTTGATTGAGAAAAGTAATTACTTATAAGCCGCTTACTCCTTATTTTAACCAGCAGTAAACTGTATAAGCAGGAAAAACTTACAAGTCTTTGGTTTCAACAAGCTAGAAATGGTGAGGTGAGGCTGCCGGACTGACTGCCAAGAAGAATTTGCTGAAAAGGTTTTGCCAGATGTTGCGTTGTATTTAGTTGGTTGGCGAAGGGGGTGTTGTGGATTTTTCCTGCTTTTTTGTTAGCCGAAGGCTGCTGCTGTAGTTGTTGTGAAGACATTTGGTAAATAAACAGCTGAGCTGATTGGCCGGGAATGTGTGGGCGGTCGAGGTGGCTGCTGCCGATTTGGTTAAGGTTGGAGAGAAGGCTGAGAGAAAACAGCATGCTCGGGAACCAAAGGGCGGTGCAACCTGACGACTGGCCATGCCTGGGTCATGTGAAACGACACCAGCCAAGCTGCATGGGGCGCGCTGGTCACATGACGCTGAAAGGGCTAGTTGGCTGGCTAATGCAGACTCAGAGGGTGGTGAGAAGAGACATGATGGTGACTCTGTAACGGGTTCATTTTTATTAATAGATGGACCAAAAAGCATAAAAAAAATGAAAAACAAGCCATCAGTACAACCATCTATTAGCTAACAAATACTCCTAATGTGTTATTTTTTTCAACAGCAAAAGGGTAAGCTTGAAACCCTGGCTCGGGAGGACTTCACTCACCTGCCACAGGTAAATTCAGTCCTGTAAAAACCACGGTGCACACTTAAACTGCCAGACAAACTAGTCTGGGTCCAAGAACGTGCCAGTTCCCAAAAATCCTGCTATATGCTAGAGCTGGGTTTGCAAACTCAAGTGACAGGATCGTCACACGATGCTTTATTTCCACACTAACACTAAAGTGTCAAGATTCCAGATGTTTAGAGCAACTGTTACTCCATCTACTATTAAACAGCTGCCTGCTTGGGAAGTATTTAAGTTCTGCAAACAAAGTGGAAAAACCCATTGGCATGGAAATGCTAAACTGCTGTATGTCATGTTTTGCCATTATGGAGTAAAGGAAAGGAACAGCCTAAGTTGAAGTATGGGGAAGAAAGGGAAAGTGTGACTAGAAGATGAGCAGGTTTTAAGAGGAAGGAGGATAAGCCCAGGACAGAGGGCACTGACTACCAACTGCACAGTCACCTATGGACAAAAGCCAACAACATTCAACACAACTCAAGTTCACCTCGATTTTGTGGGGGGTTGATTTTGGGGTTTTTTTTTTTTTGCATCTGTCATTTCCGAATCATGATCAGATAGATGAATGCCATCCATCAACATGCCTTTAACAAGCCTGCTCCTAGGATGCTAGGTGGTAACTGTGCCAAGAGCTCTAGGATTGTGCTGTGCCCAGGTACCTGCGCCGAGGAGGGGGACTCCTCCTGCGATAGTCATCCCGAGGGCGCCGGCCCCACGACGGAGGGGGGCCACGGTTCCGACTCCGCTTCTCCCCGTTGGAGAGCTCCACTCGGACGCGGCACCCACACAGCGTTCTGGGAACAGAGGTGACTCTGGTTAGCACTGCCAGGGAGAAGGCAGCGTGGATAAAGCATACGCAATCCAGAAGATGGGAGAACAATGCATAAGGGCAAAAATGTTCCATCAAAGCACAGTGCCCTGAGTCAGCTCCAGCATGACTGCGGGGGACTCCTGCCTGCAAGTGTCCAAGGCCAGGCTGGACAGGCTTGGAGCAACCCAGGCTACCTAGTGGAAGGTGTCCCTGCCCACGGCAGAGGGTGGAACCGGATGGGCTTCCAGCCCAAACCATTCTGGGATTCTTTGGCAGACAAAAAGGTTTGGCTGCTTCTCAAAACTGCTGTGCCAGTAAAGCAGGCAGGGAAAGAGCAAAGGAGTGTCCACGATCAGTTTTACCTCTTTAAAGTAACACCACCTGCAATTTAATTAACACACACAAAGAGATGCAAATAACTCCTAACTTGGGAGTTCAACTGTGAAATGCAAAATTAAGCATTACAATGCTATTCATGAAGGAAAGCAATAGATGGGATTTTGGGAAGGAATTCTTCCCTGTGAGGGTGGGCAGGCCCTGGCACAGGGTGCCCAGAGCAGCTGTGGCTGCCCCTGGATCCCTGGCAGTGTCCTGGGCAAGGCTGGATGGGGCCTGGGGGAGCCTGGAGTAGCACAAGGCTTCCCTGCCCATGAGGAGGATGGGACTGGATGGGCTTTGAGGTTCCTTCCAGTCCAAACCATTCTGGGATTCTATTGCTGTACTATAAGAACACCCTTTTAGAATCATACAAATAAATAGTGCATAAGAAATGTGTCAAGACCTTAGTCCTGCAGCTTAAGCTTCACAATTTCAAACCGTATCACTCCTATAATGTCTCACATTTTGACCAGACAAGCACACTTTACCTTCCATCTAGTTCTCTTACTGCATCAGCTGCATCTCGGGGATCTTCAAACTCCACAAAGGCAAACCCAGGAGGATTTCTCGCCACCCATACACTGCGCAGTGGTCCATAGTAGCCAAAAGCTCGCTCTAATTCTGTTTTGTTGCCATTGTTTCCAAGGTTACCCACATAGACCTTGCAGTCCAGCGGACAAGAGTCACGATGCATTGCTAGGACAAGAAAAAAAGGAGTTCACTTGTATTTAACACACCGCATGTGCCTGCTCACTTCCAAGGGAGTCACTCTACTGGCTACTTCCCCCTGAAACTTCAGCAATGATGCGTTGCGATGGAGACACTGTTTGGAAGGGGCGAGCGGGGTGGAAAAAAACTTAAAGCCCAACAAGAGAGCTGCTATGCCAGACTGTGATTAAAATTTACTATTTCGGGGAATTTACTTTACTTTTACTGTTTAGATTTGTGGAGGGAGGTCCCTGCGCTCCTTTTCCTCTTAGCGCGGGGGGGTCTGCAGAGGGCGCTGCGCGGGGGAGGCTCCATTGTTCCCGGATCGGGATTAGGATCAGGGCGATCCGCGCACGAACGGGGGGAAGGCACCGCCATCTCCGGCCGAGCCCCGCGGGCAGTGCCTGGGGCCTCGCTCCGGAGCTGCTCCTCGGCGCGCCGTGAGGGACCAGCGCTGCCACTGGCGGACGGGACGCCGCCACACCGCCCCCGCGGCACTTCCCACCCCGCCTGGCCTCACATCCCACGGGGAGCAGGCCGAGAACGGGCTCCTCCCGGCAACCCGCCGCCTCCCCGCCCGGTTCCGCTCAGGGCCGCGGCAGCCGCCGCCCCAGGCCCGGCGTTACAAAATGGCGGCTGTTCTTTGTTTGCCGCCACCGCCGCTTCCATCCGCCCTGCCGGGCACCGAGACCGCGGCTGCCGCCTCCCCCCCCCGCCCTCCGGGGTGAAGATCCTCACCGGTGCTTAGAGGGAGGGCGCGCGAAGGGAGCCCGCGCTAAACTCAGCCGACTCGACCCTCAGCAAGACCCCAGCTCCGCTTTTCCTCACTGGACAAAATGGCGGCTCGCAACGACCCCGCCCGCCTTTATATACGGCTAGTCCTCTCCCACGTGATGCCAGGCGAGAGCGAATCAGAGGGCGCCGTTGCGCTGATTGACAGGTGGCGTCACGGCGCGAGCGGGCGCGGGAGGCATTCTGGCGGTAATGGCGGGAGCGCTGAGGGGGCCCCGCCCGGGCCCTGAAATCAGAGAGCGGTAACACCCCCAGAACTGCTGCTTTTCCGGCTAACATGAAAAATAAAGTTTTATTTCTTTCTGTCTCTGACCCGATGAGGTCCCTTCCTGTAGGGTTTACACCTCTGAACGCTTCAGTTCTCTCCGACCCATTTCTCCCCCTGAGCTTTAAATAAATGCGTTGAACAAACTGCTGGAAGGCGGAGTTTTTGGTAAATTTTATGTCCGGGCTTAGCTTGGCTTACTGAGGCACAAAGGACGGAACTGATGTTGTTTTTGTTTTTTTTTGTGTTTGAGAAAACGAGAGGATTTGAACGAGGAGTTTCAGTTACAGATATGCAGTCATGTTGATGTGCTGTGCCAAACTCTCATTCATACCTAATATTTGTACATACAACATGAGTTTTAACCTCTAATTAAACAATTAACTTGCTCCAAAGTGTTTCACTTTGATAACAAACCTCCTGATTTCGGTTATCAGGTAATAGAAGAAATTCACCCAGGGTTGTTGCTGCAAAAACCTCCCCTCACAGCCAGGCTGGGTTTAATCCAGACTTCAACTCTTTGCCATGGGCCAGAGAAGGCAAATTTATCTGGTACAGGTATAATTAATAATACTTTAAATCATATCATATAAAAAAAGGCATTTTGAGTACAAAATAATGCTGGTTGGCTCTGCTTTCCAAAAAGGAGCTGTGCAGAGGATGGGATGTCCTCGTCTACCAAAATTCCAGAAACCCAACTGGAATTAAAAATAACCAGCTGATATAATTAATTGGAATTTTCAAAAATCTTTTGCAGCATCTCCCATTATTTTTAAGAGCTTTTTCTCAGTAAAATCCTCAAAGGATCAAAACTGGCCAAGGGACAGAAACACAGCAATGATTTTGAGGTAATGAATGCTCCAAAGTATCTTAATTGTGTATACAGTTATCTGAGAGTTACCTGCCTTTAATTAAGGAAATCTAATCCATTGTAATCTAAATTAGCTGATGGCTAATTTCCTGAGGCAGCACAAACAAAGGAAATAATTTGAAGGTTGGAGCTGTTCAGCCATTTCACTTTGTGACTTCTTTGAGGTGATTTCCAGCACTCACCTCCTTTCTCCAAGGGGGTTTGCAGCATTCCCAGACCCTCCTCACTTCGCATAATGTGCATTTCAAATATGATTTAAGTTTTGCAACAATGGATATTTAAAAAAGAAATAGAACAAATATTAGAGAGCAACTTGGACAACCTTGTAATCCTAACATAACTTTTAATTTCATACCAAAGTTACACATGACGTATGAAGATAATTCCAGGTGACAGACTTGGGAACAAAGGATTTATCCCGAAGTCAGCTCACCTGCTGAAAAGCAAACAGAGCACTCAGCACTCACCTAGCACATGTTACCTGCTCTATTCAAGCACTTTTTCCCTGGGGTTAAGCCTCTCACCACATTTTATAAATCACAGTCCACAAAAATCACATCATCCAAACATAATCTGTTTTCAGTTTGGTTTTGGTGTTATTCAGAAGCTGAACGTGGCCCATCACGGGGCACAAGGCAGAGGTCAGAGTGCTCAGCCAAATTCCCAGAGCTGGGATGTGCCAGCACAGCCACACAACTCTTGTGTCATTCCAAAGCCAGTGCTTTGATTGTGACCCAAACCTGGTCCCCAAACCAGCCCTGTGCATGTCACATATGGTGGAAACTTTGTGCTGCATCATTCCCTCCTTCCATGTTTGTGAGTGTTTGGAAAATCCTGCTGTGTTTGGAAAATCCTGCTGCATTGCACCCACCTTTTTTTACCACTTGTGTCCAATGTCACTGGTTAAATGTTTTATAAACCCCCAGACCAGGATCCAAGACCACACTGCTCTGGAGTAAGGTGTTCCAGTCAAACTGTTGTCGTGGTTTCTGAGATTTCAGTCTCAGAGGAAAATGAACACATTCTAGATGTTATGATTTCGAAGAAACCTCAGCTGTGTGAGCCAAATTTAAGGGATCACCGAACCACAGAATATCCTGAGCTGGAAGGGACCCACAGGAACTATCAAAAATCTACTCCTGGCCCTTCACAGGACACCCCAAAATCCCACCATGTGACTGAGAGCATTGTCCAAACGCTCCTGGAGCTCTGCTTACCTCAGGAGACAGATAATATTTACTGGAGAGCACTTCTATCTGCAAGAGGATCTCTTAGAGCTGCTCCTCAAGCAAAACCAGACACCAACAAAACCAGTTATTTACTGGCGCGGTTCTGCCCACAGAAAGGCCTTTTGTGGGAAATGTCACTGCTCAAACACAACAGGAACTGGTGGAGAGGATGCATCTTCAGTCAGAAACCGACTGCACACGGGCACATCTGAGCCTGCTGTCACGAGGTTCCTGTGGATTCGCCCCATTTTCACATCCTGCCCATCCCTGGTGAAAGCTGTTTTCTGAAGAAACAGACCTACACAAGCCTGATCTTTAGATGCATTTCAGTGTGTGAGCTTATTCCCACACACTCTTCTGTTTAAAGGGTACAAGTCCCTTATTTCCTCACTTTTAAAACACATTTTTACACAGTGAAAGCTTTTATCTCTACTTCAGACTTCATGTAAAGAGAGAGGGAAACAACAGACTGTAATTTATATGTCATAGACCTAAAGTAAAACACAGCACCAAGCACAGCATGTCCCCAAGACTCAGCACTTGGGGATTAATCAGTGTGACATTTCTTTACTTGGATGACATTTAATTGCTCATCCTTCATCCTCACCTTTCCAGGTGTGAGGCTTCTGCCACTGTTGGGGTCTCATGTCTAAGATATTGACAGCACAGTGACATTCTCTTGCAGGGACAGGTCCCAGAGAGCTTCTTTTTATGGAGACAGGGCCCATGGCACTGGGAGACATCCCTTCTTTTTTGGTTTTTTTTTGGTTTGGTTTGGGGTTTTTTTTTTTGTTTTTATTCAGGTGAGGTCTTCAGGAGAGTTCTGCGACACTGTGGAACCCGGGATAAGCTCAGAGAGTCCAGTGGGTGTTACAGAAGCTGCAAAAGGGACCTGAGGCTTTGTCTCAGCTTCACCTGAATTTGTTTTGCACAAATAAAATATTCCATCTGGAGACTATTTGGAGCAGAAAAGAGAACCAGCTCCAGGCTTAGCTTCAGGGTAGGTTTTGCTTGCTACCATGCTCAGACAGAGCTGTGAGTCCCAAGGAGCTTCTGTAGATCTGGCTTGAAATCAGAAAATGGAAAATGAAAACAGTGAGCCTGAGTCACTGCTGTTCAACTCTAATTTTAATTCCCTGGAAGATGGGAGTTTTCTCTGGAATGACGCAGTACACAGTGCATAGCAGCCACGATTTCAAACTGCTCCTGGAACAGTTTGCCCCCTCCCAAATGAGATTGCTGGCACCTCTCCAGATGGCACAGGACTGTCCCCAGCGACATGGGGGTGACACAGAAGAGCTGAAAGCACCCAGAAAGGAGGGGAAGCCTGGAACTCACTCCTGGGAGCTGAACTTCACCTCTTGAAATGGTTATGGAAGCCGTGGGTCTGTTGGCTCCTTCCCTGGGCACACAGAGCTGGTGATGCCTCTGGAGCACCGAGCGCAGGTGTGATGGTGCCAAAATCTTCGTGGTTTGCTGTGAGGTGCCATTTCCTCCTGTCTCTGAGTGGGGGAGGCCAGGGAGGGCAAACAGCCCTGCTGCTTCTCCACAGCTCAGGGCAGCTCTGTTTGCCCTGAGTGTGGTCAGAGCGTTTCCTCTCGGCAGGGCGGTGCCCGGCTTTCCACACGGCAGCTCACAGGATTTCGGGTCTGTTGGGCTAAGAGCAGTGAGGGAAAAAAAACACAACCCAAAAATAATGATAATAAAAAAAGAGTTGATGTTTTCGTCAGGGAAGCAGGAAGGCTTCTGGAGCCCACACTCCTGTTACTGGTGAATAACAGAGAACAGCACACGGAAAAAATTCCTCAGATCTCTCAGCCTTACAGATAGAGGATCCCTTTGATGCAGCACAGTCTTTGTTTAATTAAGTTTTCAAATCCCAGGCCAGAGGATCCCCCTTACCCTAACGAGGCTATTTGCACATTTGCTTTGCTTTCTGTTCCCTCCCCCAGTTCCTTCTTCCCCCTCAGCTGGGCCTCCAGGCTTTCTCTTCCCTTTTTCTTTCATGCCCTGCAGCAGGCCATATTCCCTTCCTCCCCCACCTGGCTCCCCGGGGAAAGGACTGGAAAGAAAAACAAAAGAATCACTCCCTGGGAAACTATAATTGGCACAACCCTCCTGCTCCAAAACTCCTGCTGAAGGTGAGGGAAGAGCGAAAGGCCCTCCCGGGAAAGGCCTCCCGTGCAGGGAGCAGGAAAAGCCGGAGGGAGGGAGCGAAGCTTTGAAGGCAAGGCTGAAACCTTTGGTGGCTCCAAGCAGGCCGTGGAGGAGGCCCTGAGGGACCAAGCTCTGCTCAGCCCAAACCCCTCCTTACCTCCTCCTGCTCCTCTCTGCACCGCTCAGGCCTCTCACAGAGGTCGATTTATCCCAGCTAAAAATATCACCTGGGAGTGCTGGTGGTAGGATTTCCCCCTGTGGCATCAGCACTGAGCCCATTACAGCTGGGAACATTTCCTCCTGGGTGAGTGCCTGGAGTGTGCAATGGACACATTTTATGTTTCCTCTAGAAATGCTGTATCTCTCATGGATATAGGGTAACCCTGGCACAGTCTCACCTCAGGAAGACCTCACAAAGTGACCCTGGTTATTCTGATTTCTCCAGAATCCTTGGTGGAAGGGGAAAGCCATGGCAGTGTGCTGTGACCACCAGAACACTCTCCAAGTGCCCCTGTCCTGATCCCACGTCACCATCGCTGCTTGAGGTCACTCAATTGTTGTTTTTCCGGTGGAGATGCCATAACTGCTTCCAATAAAAAACCCATTGTACGCTGGAGACTTAAAAAGTTCATGGATGAATTGTCCCAGATGCTTCTCACAGGACTTTGGCCAACGCTTATTAATCCTTGAAGATGTAACCAAGGGATCCACAGTGGATAATTTGGTGTAACAGTGTAAGTGCTGCCCTGGAGACCCAGACGTGAAGCTGGGCCTTGATCTACCAATATTTAACGAATGTCAGCCTTAATTGGTGACGCACTCTAATGGGTGAAGCTCTCCTTAATGATCAGGACTCAGGTAATGAAGTCAGGAATGTTTATTGGGTGTCTCAGACACTGTGGGGCTCAGACAAGCTGCCCTGAGGAACACAATGAAAAGCAATTTGGTGTCCATGGAAGCTGGAGAACAGAGGCTGTGAAGCCCTGCAAGGGGCCTGTGTGTGCAGGACAACGTGTCTGCGTCCACCTGAGCCTGGCTGTGTCAGGAACACAGCCCTGTGCCTGTGGGAAGGGAATCCATGGCTTCAGAAAACACTGAGCAAATGATCTTTGCCATCCTCGCAGGGAATTGCTCCTCAGAGGTGACAAATGCAAATACATTCACTGTCCTTCACTTTGAGAAGCAGGAACTGGTCCTCTTAAGTAGTTCCAGCCTAATGATCCAGCCACATCCTGAGTATCCAAATTATATTGAATTACCTGCTTAGAGGTCATACAGTGAATATAAAACCTTGTGTGGTGTCAAATTGCAGAGTTTCAAAACATATCAGAATTTGGCTTTTTGCCTGTATTACCACTTACACTTTTATTGTTAAGTGAGTTTCTCCCATTTTCCAAGATTTCAAATAAATTTTTTTTACTGTACAATCAACAGATTTAAATTAAATTTGTACTGAACATTAAAATCCAGTGGAATCTTATTCTGGTTGCCCAGAGCAGCTGTGGCTGCCCCTGGATCCCTGGAAGTGTCCAAGGCCGGGTTGGATGGGCTTGGAGCAGCCTGGGATGGTGGAAGGTGTCCCTGCCATGGCAGGGTGTGGGATGGTGGGCTTTAAGGTCCCTTCCAGTCTAGCCATTCTGGGATTTTATTATTTACCAGCTCCTGAGATTTTCTGTGAGTAATTTGAACTTGTTTGAACATGTCCAGAGGAGGGAAACTTGGCTGGTGAAGGGCTTGGAACACAAGCCCTATGAAGAATGGCTGAGGGAGCTGGGGTTGCTCATCCAGGAGAAAAAGGAGATTCAGAGGTGACCTGATCACTCTCTACAACTCCCTGAAAGGTGGTTGTAGTCAGATGGGGGTCTCTGCTCCCAGACAACCATGAACAGAACAAGAGGACACAGCCTCAAGCTGCGCCAGAGGAAGTTTAGGCTGGACATCAGAAAAAAATATTAACTGAAAGAATGATTGGGCACTGGAACTGTCTGCCCAGGGAGGTGGTGGAGGCACCGTCCTGGATGTGTTTACAAAAAGCCTGGATGTGGCACTCAGTGCTGTGGTTTAGTTGGTGAGGAGGTGTTAGGACATAGGTTGGACTAGATGATCTTAAAGGTCTTTTGTTGGCTGGTTCGTTCTGTGATTCTGTGATTCTGTAACTGGGCTTTGCTGACTGCACATTGCAGGTGTCACCAGCACTGTTAATTTAGATTCCTCTTACCCAGCTCAGTGTCCACACCTGAGCCATGAGAACAGGAAAGGAGCAAAATCTATTTCCACACCAGAGACGCTTTTCCTGATCAGCCCTGGAACAGTTGCATATCCCCTGTCCATCATCTTGGGGCACAGCAAAGCTCTGTTAGAATCAAAAGTTCTCACAAAACAGGAGAGACTGCAAAGGAAGAAGAAACTGCCTGCAAAGCTGTGATCTTGTCCTTAGTCAGAGCTGAATATTTTAAAATCCAAGATTTATTATTGCTGGAGCTGTCTCATTTCCCTGGCACAAGGTCTTAGTCACGGAGTGCTGTGCAGCCCATTCCCTTTGTTCCTGAGCTCTCTGGGCTGCTATAAAAGGTGCTCAAGGGCACTTGGTGTCACTGCACTGGAGCATCACCACAGGCTGGCAGGAGACTCTGCAGGTCAGGACTTCCCTGGGATCCAAACACCATCATCTGTAAGTGGATAATGCTCCTTTTGTAGCTGGGAGATGCTTTTAATTAATGTAGAGTTTAGTGTGGATCACAGTAGCAAAGTGTCATTTCTCTATTGTGTCTGAGCAGTTCTGCATTAGCATAACTTCAAATATCCCTCAGCATTTAATACACGCATCTCTATGTCTATTTATGTGCATGTATGTGCATTTAATACACATGTATATTTCATCAGAACTAATACCCACTTGTTATTTCACATCTAGTTTGATTTCAACATATTGCCCAAGAAAATTACTCACAAATTACTAGGGCAGTATTATTAAGAACAAACTTGTTACAAACAAATACAGAACTGATGTGTATTTATGTTCCATTAATGCATAATTTGCTTTATTATCCAGCCACTGACAATATTTAAGTTAGTATAAAGACAAGTCTTTTGAGGACATGGTGAGTTTTTTTATTATCCCAAATTTCTTCTGCAGAGAAAGAATTATTCCTACAAAAAATTGTACAGGAACTTGTCTTTACTACTCTCACATAACAATTTAAATGCTACAACTTTTGTTTTGTTGTCCCTCCAGGTTTTGATGTAACAATTAATGCAGGAATAAAGGGCTAGGCTGGAGCCAATCCTAAAGCAGTGTACAGTCATTAGTACCAAAAATGCAGAAATTTTAGGGCTAGACCTGGCAATGAAGGTGTGGTGGGGTTGAAGGCATGGGTAGGTATGGGTGTACCAATGCCATGAGCAGATCTAAAGCTGGATGAAATGATAGCATAGATTAAAATAATAATTTTTAATTGCACAATTACATATTCTAGTTGTCCCTTCCCTAAGCCAGAAATCCACTTCTTTACAGAAAAGAAATCCAGCATCAGTCTAACATAATCCTGGATATTTGGGTGTCAGCACTTGTCTTGCTCATGGAAAAAGTTGTGTTATTAAAGGCCCAAACCCCAGGGCTGTGAACATGTTTTAACTTGATATTCCTGCTCCACCTTGAATACCTTTTGTGTTTCATGATTTTCAGCAATCCTGATCTTTGTGTCAAATTGCTGTGAAGTTTTTTGATCAGGAGAATCTCTTCCAAGTTCTAAAATAATTTTCTGTGCTTGCAAATGCACAAGAGCTCAAAATGTTATATTGAGAGGCAACAGTGGGAAAGGAGATTTAGAACTCTAAGCAAGGAAATGCAGAAATATCCTGTGAATCCTGTCCATCCTTTCCTGTGTACTTTACAAATCCACGGGTCTGGGATGATGTGGGAGGTCCTGGGGTGTTTTACCACAGCACAGTGCTCCACTCTCACCCCTGCTTAAAGGCTGAAATTCATTTTGTCAGGTGAAAGCAAGAACAGGGGAAAAGTTTTCTGATCACATCATCAGCTTCTGGTCCTGTGGAGCTGATTTAAAGAAGAGAGAAAATGTTCCTGCCCCAGAGATCTCTGCAGACAGTTACATTTTTGGCAATTCTTTTTTTTCCTTGTTTTGCAACGGGCCAAGACCTTGAAAAGTAAGTAATATTACCTTTTTTTTTCATTGATATCATTAGAAAACTGCTCACTTTTGATTTCATGGGCTGTGTTCTGCACTGCTCTTAGATACTCCAGGCATGGCAGAAGAAAAATTTGATGTATTGGTACAGCACCATTTTACCTCACCCTCTCTGCAGTATAAAATTAGACCAATTGCATTTTTAGATGTGTAACATGGACCACATTTCAGCTGTCACTTTTAAACACCGTGTGGCAAATCACATAAGGATGTTCAACAGAAGCCATGGAGATGATGGCACATGCTGAAATTCCATATTTAGGTTCCCATTCAGATCCAAATCTGCAGTAGGAGCCTATAGCTGCAGTTAGATCTTATCTAAGCAGCCTGGAATCCTGAAACATTTGCATCTGAGGTTTAGCCTGCCCTCCTCAGTCAACAGTTGACTCAAAAATTTTGTTGTATCTGAAGAAAATAGGAGTTTGGTTTTATTTCATGGACATCAGTGATTTCAGGTAAATTACTCCTGAGTTTCAACTCTGGAAGGAAAGAAACAAACCCAAGAATTCTGTAACACTGAGGTGATGGAAAGGGAGCCTTATTCTGCTACTGAAACCTCTGAAAAGAATCTAAGTTTGGGAAAGACCAAATTGTCAGTTTCCCCAGTTTAGCTTTCTGAAGAAAGAGGAGATTCAAGGCACAGCTTTGGGCACAGCACAGCATTTCAGCTTTGTTGGAATCTGAAATGCAGGGAACTCTGAGAACTTTGGGCCTGCAAGCCAAAGCTTAGAATTAAACACAGGATTTGATCTGTGACTTTAGAAAAGGCTTCCAAACTGAGGTGCTAGAAGTGAGAATGTGGATTTATAGTTTAAAGCAAGACACATTAAACTAAGTAGAAGAATGTTTAGAGTTTTAGAGTAAAGTACTGTAGGTTTGTATGTCAAAACATAATTGGTTAAAAAAGCTTACACTGTAGCATGAGTCCATAAGATGAAATATTTAAAGATTAAGTAAATACCATAAATATCCTTGTTGACAGTGTTTTATTAGTTAATAAATCCTTAAAAAGTGTTATAACTAGAGGTCTTGAGACCTTCTGAGCCATACAGTGAAGATGTGAGCCAAACTCACCCTTCCTGCCTATGCAGAAGATAGAAAAAATAAACCACACCATCTAAAACAACTCAAAAATCCCACCTCTAAATTAATTCAAAATTCCTTTAAAATCCCCACAAGCTTCCCATCTGCAGGAATCTTTAAGCTTCCTGACAGGCTGCTGGAGCCTGAGGCATCTCCAGTGTGTCAGAACCCAGGACTCTCTGGATGCCCTGGATGGCTCAAAATCCTGGCAGGGGCTCAGAGACCCTGGCAGGAAGCCAAAGACACTTGGGATTTTGATCTTAACCCATGAAGCAAATTACCAACTTTATATGAAAAATTGCAAGTCACAAAAGTTTAAGTAGCATAACAGTAGTTGTCACAGGGTGAAAGGTGGAATTTTGAAGAATTTTACTGTGGGGGTTGAGGGGACAAGATGGAGGGATTTGGGCATTGTCCTGTCCTCCCTTCTTCTTCCTAGCCTCCATCTTCTTGGTGATGGTGGCACTCTGGGATTGGTGTAGAGTAGAAAGTCACTGTCTAACATAGGTAATAGGTATTGGAAAATGACTGTAAATATCAAATACGTAGTTTGTAGTATAAAAGAAAACACCAGCCCCGTGGGCAGGCAGTGTGCCTCAAACTGACCTGCAGAACAGACCTCAGCAGGCCAGACAGAAAACGTTTTAAATAAAAAATAATAAACAACCTTGAGAATGTGAGCCAAAGACTTCTTCTTCGACAGCTGGGCTGGGGAAAAGAGACTTTTAACACACCTCGGGGTCACCTGGACCAGAGGAGATCCCGAGACAGTGCTCCTTCCCCAGCGCAGAGAAGCATCTGGGACCGATGGATGCGAAGCAGCATCCCCGTCCCTGACTCGCGTTCCTTCCCCCGCAGCAGGAGGGCACTGACCGAGCACCAGCTCCTGCACGACAAGGGGAGGGCGGTGCAAGGGCTGAAGCGGCTGCAGTGGCTGCAGCACGCCCTGGGTGCCGTGCACACCGCCAGCAGCCGGGAAATCCCGCTCCCGAGCACCGGCTGGGATGTGCAGAAGAGCCGGGATCCCTCCGATTTCAACAGCAGCGAGGGAGATGAGGCTTCCAGCCTGACGAGGATTCCAGCTTCCAGCCAGCTGCTGGAACCGATGGAAGCTCAGGGCCTCCTCCCACTGAAGCAGCTGGTTGGGAGGATCCCAGAGGGTAACTGGAACCCACAGCGCCTTTTCGAGCCCCTTTGACTACTCCCAGCAGTGTCAGCCCAGTGTCTGTGCCTCGCTTTACACGTGCACTGCTGGAGGGAACAGCTCCAGAACAAAGGGGAACAGCAAAATGAAAACCCTTAAGGGCACTCACTCCTCCAGGTGCTCACTCCTACCCTCCCACAGAGGGTTAGGGTTAGGGTCCTCTCCCATCTGAGCACTCTGACTGTGAGATCCAGAACTCCAACAGATCCCCTCTCTTCCTCCACCAGGGCCATCCATCCATCCACCATCCATCCATCCATCCATCCATCCATCCATCCATCCATCCATCAATCATCCATCTATCCATCCATCATCCCATCCCATCCCATCCCATCCCCTCTCTGGGATGTCTCAGGGATGCTGCAGCCAGTGGGGCTCCTGGAGCTCACCCTAGCAGGAAGTTTGGGTCATCAATCCGCACATTTACAGCCCAATGTTTTGACCAAGAACTTCAATACAGGCTCTCTTCCATTCACACCTGCCTGCAGTAATTTCACACTCTGCTCTAGTAGTCAGTTTTCTTATAGTGGAGTTACAAAAGATTTTCCCTGCTCCCTCACTGCATGCACACTGTTTTAGGCATCTCAAACCTCAAGTTTTCCTTTGTTTTCTCAGGTAGAAGTTGGCAGTGATCCCCATTCAGCCAAAGCCCCAGACACCCACCTTGTTCTGCTGGTGGAGGAGATGAGAATGATCTTTCAGGGTCCCTCTTTGAGCCTTTTGTTGAACACTTCATTTTCTTTCCTCAAGTGAAATCCTCTCTAAGAGCTCCCACAGCAGCAGGACAACAGATTCATGAGGCTTCCTGTGTTTCCTGAGAGGTACCACTGGATTTTGCTGTTCACCTTTGATTACAAACAGATCATGTCTGTCTAAGCAAAGCAAGGTCCAGTTTAACTGTAAGGCCAGTCTTTCAGAAGTTAAATCTGTGATGTGTGTTACAAATATATCAGCTTTTCCATTGTGTAGGGACGCTGTTTTAAATCCTGAAAAATTTCCTCTGTTGCTGATAGATTTCAATTGTGCTGAATGTAGTTCTCAGTGATTAAAATGTCAATAATAAAAACCCTTTTCACCCTCTTAATTGCACCTGGTTTTTAATTTTTTTTTGGGTAAAAATGTAAATAAAATGAAGCACAACAACATTTTCCCAATGTCTCCACACATCTGGGATGAGTATGGGATCACATTTCTTTTGTTATGTCATTCCTCACAGCTCCCTATTAGGTTCTCCAGTCAACCATTATTGAAGCTGATGGTTTCAGACATTTCAGATGAGTTGGGAGGAGCGAGATGAAAATGGGTTGTGCAGCCCAAGCTGTACAATGAGTTTGCTGATCAGAGTCAAAGGATGGAGCCCCAGGCACCTGACTGTGACAGCTCAAACCTCTGGGAAATGATCCTGTGCTGCCCAGCACACTGTGGGTCAGCCTCTCCATCCTTGCAGATGCCGTTTCCTCGGGGACTGAGGGGTTGTTTCCTTGATCCCTGAGAGGCAGAAGGGGCTTGGTGGCCTCTGTCCCTGGCACACCTTGCTCCTGTGGCCATTGGGTGATGTGTATCACCCCTATGGGGATGGGAAAAACCAACCTGCCCTCCACGGTGAGCCCAGGCTGTGCGCTGGGAGGCTGCAGGGCACAGCACCACTGGGGGAAGGATGGAAGTTGGAAAGGCAGCCAGGACAGGGCTTCCTGTGCTGGGAGGAGTACCCCAGGAGCATCCTAGAAGCAGGGCAGTGCAGATACACAGTTTGTGGTCTCTGGGAGAGGGGCTCATCCCCATCGGGCTACAGCTGTGCAGGCCAGGTGAACAGTACCGAAGGTAATGAGCCATGGAGTGCCCGGGTGCACTGACCAACCACACAAGGGAAGGAATCTGTGGGGCAGACAGGATCTATGGGGCACAGGGGATCTATGGGGCAGGATCTATGGGGCAGAAGGAATCTATGGGGCAGATAGGATCTATGGGGCACAGGGGATCTATGGGGCAGAAGGATCTATAGGGCACAGGGGATCTATAGGGCAGAAGGAATCTGTGGGGCAGAATTTCAGGATCTGTGGGGCAGAAGGAATCTCTGAGGCAGGATTTCAGGACCTATGGGACACAGGGGACAGGTTCTATGGGGCACAGCGGAGCTACAGGGCAGGATCTATGGGGCACCCAGGTGCAGTGCATGTACAGTAAGGGTGTAAAAGGTTGTGCTGAAGAACAAGAAAGGGCAGACTCTCGCAGCCTTCTGAAGTGACCTGATGTTACTCTGTATGGGCAGACGCTTGAAGGCTTCTGCTGTGCTACGGTGTTACTCTGTAGGCGAATTAAAGCCTTCTGAAGTACGGCGATTCTCCGTGTATCGTGCACGTCTCACCTGTGCCACACCGCCACCGCAGGCGGGCCGGCACCCCGGAGCTGGCAGCGCGGGTGCCTCTCCCCGGCCGGGGCAGCGGAGGGGCCGATCCGGCCGGCAGCACCGCGCACCCGCCGCTCCGCAGCCGCCTCGCCGGGGCCCCGCCTCGCCTGCAGCTCTGCCGCCCCTCCCGGGGGCTCCGGGTAAGCCGCTCCCGCCTTGTTCCTACGGGCGCCCCCCGCCCAGCGCTCCGCATCCTCTCCCCGCCCTCCTCTTTCCCTCTCTGCCTCCCTCCCCGCGGGCCCTTCGCCGCTCCGGGGAGCGCCCGGCTGCGCTGGGCTGGGGGCGGCGGGCCGGGCTCCGTCCGATGCTCCTCGGGGGCGGCCGCGCTGCGGGCCCGGGGCATCTGGGGTCCCCTGCTCCTGCTCCTGTTCCTGCTGCTGTGCTGCTGGCTCGGGCCCCCTTTGTCCGCTGCCGGGGATGCGGTCGGGCCGCGGCGCCGCCGCCGCCGTGCCGCGCCGGTGTCCCGGTGTCCCCTCCCCGTCCAGCCCCGCTCCGTGCCGCGCCCCCGGCGCGATCGGGGGCTCTGAGCGCCCATCCCCGCGGAAGGGCCCCGAGCACCAACAGGTGGTTTGGCACCGATACTTTCGCTTTCCTTCCCCTTCCCTTTTTATTTCCCTGCACCCCTTTCCTGGGGGTAATTTTCCTGGTTTGTTCTCTAGGAAGTGAAAACCGCCCGTGACTCTTACACCTCCCACTCGCAGGCACAGAGTGTCTAACCCCCTCTCCGGGGTGCAGCCCCCTCCCCATCTCATCTCCTGGGTGCAGCCCCCCCCATCCCTGGGGTGCAGCCCCCCCATCCCTGGGGTGCAGCTCCCCCATCTCATCTCCGGGGTGCAGCCCCATTTCTGGGAGTGCAAGCACTCACCTCTGGGGTGTAACCCCATATCCAGGGGTACTCGCAGAGCGTGACCCCCCACTCGTCTCTGCTGCTCTTCTATAAAGCCATGATTCCACCTCACATAAAGACATAATTCCATCTCAAAAGCCACCCAGCTGGAGGTGGTCACCAGCTCGTGTCCCACGGGAGCCTGTGAAGGCAGCACACACACGTAGCTGCTGTCTGGGAAGGAGGAGGCTTGCAGGGCTCCGTGGTGATGCCTCGTAAAGATCTGCAGAAAGTGAACAGAAAGAGTAATTCGAGTGTGCTGGCAGCGCCCAGGGTTATAAAAATGGGAAGTGTCTCACCTATTTTGTCTGCAATTTCTAGTAATAGTTGCAAAACTCTGTTACCTTACTGCGAGTTACGTGGTGCACAGGAGAAGCAGGGTAAGGTGTAATTGTACATTTGAAATCTTTGGGGTTTTTTAATGCATATCAGGAAATAGAGCTGGGGTGTTAAATACACTGAAGCTGCTACTGGGTGGGGGTGCCACACTCCAGTATTTATAAACTCAGAAATAGAAAGGATATTAAAATACATGTATCTTTCTTAGAAAGAAATATGTCAGGTACTTACACTAGGGTTTGGGTTTTTGGATATTTTTTAAACTACAACTTGTTCAAAGGCAGTGATCCTCTGGATTTGGCCAAATTTCTGTGAGAAAACATCTAGTAAAACTGCTTAAGGGCAACTAAATGCCCTTTCTGCTCATTCCTCAGTTGCTCTCTTATTGGGATAACTTTTGGGGTTAGGTAACTTTCACAGCAGAAGAGCCTGTAGGCAACTGGTGGAATTATTTCTGCAAGGGTTATGGGAAGAATAACTTCTGGATTAGATGTTTCAGTGTGATATTCCTGAATTTTGAGCATTCATTAAAGATAGAATGTGGTGGGAGCAATAAACATTTGCAGTGCTGGCTGAAATTGTGGTTTTTGAGGCACAAAGTTTCTTAAGTTTCCTTCCCTCTAATTTCAGATCAAAAAATGTTCAAAACAGGAAGTTTGATTTGCACCTTTTATTTTGTAAGACTTTTCCCTGCTTAGCTTAGACTGGTGATCTTTGTTGTTAAAATCTGAACTCTGTGATTGAGCATCACTCAATGGGTATGGATTCTTGTTTGAAGATTATTTGTCATTTATAATGTTTGATGTCTTCTCCTTTCCTACCAGCCATGGCCATGACAGGCCCTACACCGTGCTCATCCATGAGTAACCACACCAAGGAGAGAGTCACAATGACAAAGGTGACGTTGGAAAACTTCTACAGCAACCTCATAGCTCAGCACGAGGAGCGAGAGATGAGGTAAAAATCCTTCTTGTTTCCCTTCCATACTGGTTAAGAGCCAAGCTTTATTTTGAATTAATTTCATTTTAAAAGCAAAAATAATAAAATCTTCTGGTTTGTGTTGGAAGGGACCTTAAAGCTCATCCAGTTCCAGCCCCTGCCATGGCAGGGACACCTTCCACCATCCCAGGTTGCTCCAAGCCCCATCCAGCCTGGCCTTGGGCACTGCCAGGGATCCAGGGGCAGCCACAGCTGCTCTGGGCACCCTGTGCCAGGGCCTGCCCATCTTCACTGGGAACAATTCCTTCCCAATATCCTATCTATCCCTGCCCTCTGGCAGTGGGAGCCCTTCCCTCTTGTTCTGTCCTTCCAGAGCCTTGTTCAAAGTCCCTTTCCATCTCTCTTGGAGCCCCTTCAGGCCCTGGAAAGGCCTCTGAGCTCTCCCTGGAGCCTTTTCCTCTCCAGGCTGGATGGAGCCAGCTCTCCCAGCCTGGCTTCAGCCCGCAGAGCATCTCTGTGGCCTCCTCTGGACTCTCTCCAGCAGCTCCAGCTCCTTCCTGGCCCCGGGGCTGGGGCAGCTCTGCAGGTGGGGTCTCACCTGAGCAGGATCCCCCCTCAGATGCTGCCCACTCTGGGGGATCAGCCCAGGGCTCGGTGGGGTCTGCACTGGGGCACGTGCAGCTCTGCCTCACCAGCATCCCCAAATCCTTGTGCCAGGGCTGCTCCCAGCCCATTCCCTGGATTTGTGCTGGGATTGCCCTGATCCATGTGCAGGAGGACAGTGCAGGGAGCCAAGGAGGGGCTGTTGAGAGGAGTCACTCAGTGCTGGGTCTGACCTGAGCCTGGGCCCCTCTTTAAGTCCAGCCCAGCAATGGACTGCCCTGAGCTGTGTGGCTTAACTGTGGAACCCTCTAATTGCTGAATATCCTCAAGCTGTAGCACTGGGACTTCTGCTGTTCTCCCTGCTTGCCACGGAGTCTGTAACCAGAATTTGGAAAATGGTTCAGTGTTGGTTTGGCTTTGCTGCTTAACCAGCTCCCCGAGGAGCTCCCCAATGCCTGCTCACTGCAAGAGCTGCAGAAACGAGGAAGCAATTTAGAAATAAATACTAACGTGCAAAGGTATTTGCTTCAAAGCTTCTGATGGGTAAAGAGAGACTGAGGTCCAATTCAGGCAGAAAATATCACTGATTTAATTAGTTTCTTTCTCTTCACACAGCTCTTGCCTTTAAAACTTATTTACTTATAAGCAATGTTGTGTATTCCCAAAATCTCATTTTTTTTTCTGTTTAGGATCAAGGCCTTGTCTGAACAAACTTTATAAGTTACTTGTTTTTTGTAACAACACATGTCTGTGGGTGTGTAATTTGGAGTTTAAATGGTGTTGACACTGTACCCTGAAGTGCAGATTGACCCTGTTAGGGATATTTGGGGGAATTTCAGCGTGGCTTTGGCATCACTCAGTCCTGCTGAGCCATTTAATTCTGTGTATTGCACAGACTTTGCTGCTGCAGTTGCTGGTTTGAGTTTGGGTTGGGGTCACTGGTACTTGAGCAAGGGCATTTTCACTGTGCCTGATTCTGAAGTGATAACCCCAAATATTATCACATCACAGCAGCTGCAGAGAGCCCCAGGAGACAGGAAAAGGATCTTGCAAAGAATGACTTGCAGAAAGAGAAGGAATTTTTGACATTTGTAATGTCCCAAACCACCAGGCCCCGTTCAGCCAGCTGTTAATACGACTGGCACTGGCAAAAAGTTCCCAGAGGAGAATCATTCCAAATGTCCCCTGAAGTCATTCCCCTTCTAAAGTCTTGCTTCCTCCTTTCTTTTCTTCCAAATAATCCCTTTGTACTAAGACTGTAAATATTTCTGATTCTTTAAGGGGGAGAACATGTACAGACAAGTTTCCTCTTCCCAAATATTTTGAGTATTTCAGGGATTAGGAAATCTGCAATAACGTTTCTCATCTTGCATGTGAACAGTTTGAGATGCAGAGAAATTTTAAATGTGTTTGAATACCAATTCTTCCTGGAATAAGTGAATTTTTGGTGTTTAAATGCTTCTTATGGCTCTGGCCTGACGTGACTTGCCGAGCTGTCAGAGAGACAAGAACAGAACCCAGATCTATCAATTTGTATTCGTGTACAGCAAAAATGTGCACTTGAATAACTTGTGGAACTCAAGTCAGGTTTAGTTTATTAAAATCAGAGAGGACAGGGTTGGAATTATAAAACTGGATAGCAGATTCTTCAAAATTAATTTCCTGTCTGAGTCTCTTGTACGTCTTTACCCTCGTCACTTGCTGGCACAGACCAGAGGCTGTGGATATGTGCACCTTGTTAAGAAACAACATTAATGATTCAGCCTGGGTTTTTTTCTGATTGAATTTAAAAAGCAAGGTTAATGATTCAACCTTTATTTTTGTCTCTGCTCTAGACAAAAGAAACTAGAACAAATGATGGAAGAAGAAGGCCTAAAAGACGAAGAGGTAATGGATATGGAAAAGCTATCTTAATGGTTAAATACAAGAAATTTTCTTTTTCTAAGTGGAGATCTGGGATCTTTCCTTGGAAATGCTGTGCTCCCTGTGGAACCCATCTGCAGAGCTCTCACTGGGGTCTCTTAAACTCTAGAAAAGAATCAGGAGGTCGGCACATGCACAGAAGGAGACGGAGTTCCTTCGCCTGAAGAGAACCAGGCTTGGACTGGAGGACTTTGAGTCTCTCAAAGTCATAGGCAGAGGAGCATTTGGAGAGGTGAGTCCAGAAAAAAATGGCTATGTGTGTTTTTAACTGGCTCTGGTGTTTGTTAAAGACTTGCTCAGTTTATATAAAAGCAAAAGGAACAACCACAGATTGACTTTAGCTGAACAGTCACGTGCAGCTGTTTTTGTACCTAATGAATGCTGGTTCGAGACATCCTGTGCTTTAAAGGAAGCAGAATGATGTTGAAAATGATCTGATGGACAGCTAAATACAGGTTTGCAGTGGGTTTTAAAGGTGAACTTCTGGGGCTGGATTGGGGAGGGGTGGAGGGCCCTTGCAAAGTCTCTTGTGGTGGCCTTAAGAGAAGGGGCTTTGGACCACCTGCTTTAGGTATTATCTTTTTTTCTGATTTAGAGATGGGGTAATTGAGAGGTGTTTTAAAAACTTTTATTCCGTTTTTAGTCTCATGTGAAGGGTGAGACAATACAGATGTTATAATTTATGCCATCACAATCAGAAGTTAACTATTTGTTAATTACAATATATTATAAGTGTTTCTTGGTCTATCAGTTTTTGCTACCCTATGTTGTAAATGTTTTAAAGCTAGTTATCTAAAATTACTCTTCATGGGTCTTATTACAATGTATTTCTTTTAAAATTTGTTTCTAATTCTATTTTTTCTCAACAATGTTTATCCTATTCCGTAATATTTCTAAGTTAATATTTCTTATCTCAAAGTTTACATACAAATGTATACTGTGTGAACTATCCATTAAACTTTTAAGAATTCTCTACAAATCTATGTCCTACAGGTGTGAATCACTTATGGTGCCCTGTAAAAATAACTGCAGCTCTTAGCATTAACTGGACTTTCTGCCATTGCTGTGCGCTGTGTAATACTTCTTGTGTTCTATAATTTGAGATGATTTCATGAAACGGAAGCCAAGGGCTCGATCCCAGCTTTGTCAGGAGCTGTGCTGGGTTTGATGCAGTCTCTGTGTGCCCCCAGGTGCGCCTGGTGCAGAAGAAGGACACGGGGCACGTTTATGCCATGAAGATCCTGCGCAAAGCTGACATGCTTGAGAAGGAGCAGGTGAGGAACACCCCGAGCAGGAGCCGTGCCATGCATCGCTCTGGGTGTGTGCAGAGGAGGAATAGGCTTCTGTGCTTTAGTAGCTAACAGTTCTGGGGTTTTTTGTGCCTTTTCTTATAGAGGAAATAAGTCAGAAAAATCTCTGAATTCACAAGGACTTCTTTTCTAGTGAGCTCTTTCAACACAAAGTCCTGTGCAAACAATTCAGTGCAGGCTTCAAGGCCAGTGTTTTACTGCACTTCTGACTTACAGGACTGGATATAAATATCAGAGCTAGAACTGCTGGAATTCAGACTCAGAGACATAAAGCAGCAGCATTTAACATATTTAAGGCTTTCCTTTACTAGTACTTCTGGATATATGATGATCTGGGACAGTCATGTGTTCAGCACTGGGATGAAGCTCTTGTATTTTTAAAAAGAGATCTAATGATTAGGTATATTTGTAAAGAATTGAGATTTTTGTATATAGGATTTATATAATGTATAGGTTTACTAGGTGTATATAGAATAGGTATAAAATATATGTATATAATCAACCACATGTTGAAGTTCTGATAATGTTTCTGCCTTTGTGCAGAAGTTGGACTTTTGTCTTCTCAATATTTGATGCTGTTCAGAATAATAATTGAATTGCCTGTGAAATAAATGTATTTAGTAAAACTTATCCAATGCACTGTGTCTGTCCAGGTTGGCCACATCCGTGCAGAACGGGACATCCTGGTGGAGGCAGACAGCTTGTGGGTGGTGAAGATGTTCTACAGTTTCCAGGACAAGCTAAACCTCTACCTGATCATGGAGTTCCTGCCTGGAGGTAACTCTGGAATGCAAGGGCTGCTCTCCTTTTGTTTGGGGATTGGTGATTCCTGCATTACAAATGCAGTCTGGGACTAGAGTGCACGTGGTGTTTGTACTGTACATCTGGAAGGGAACAAGATTTCTGCTTTTTAGGGTACTGAGGTGTTTGGGCAGGCTTGAGGTTTCCTGTTTGGGTCTTCAAGCTGCAGGTACTTAAACTTGGCTTTAATATTCTTCTATTTAAACTTGGCTTTAATATTCTAGTTCCTACCCTTGCTATGCCCTGGCTGTCTGTAGAGGCAGAGCATATCCAGGTTTGGCAAGCTCTGACCTGCTGGTTTTAGCTGAATGCAGCAGAAATAGCTTTTTTCTATAAATGTCTTCAAACTCAGTGAGAGTGGAGCCCGTGTGTTCACCTCTGGGGGGTTTCCAGGTGACATGATGACACTGTTGATGAAGAAGGACACTCTGACAGAGGAGGAGACACAGTTCTACATCGCCGAGACCGTGCTGGCCATTGACTCCATCCACCAGCTGGGATTCATCCATCGAGACATAAAACCAGACAACCTCCTCCTGGACAGCAAGGTATGGGCTGGGGAGGAGCCAAGAGGCCTTGTGATTGCTCATGTTGAGCTGAAGGGGTGTTGACAGTTGTGGAAGAAGATGGTGCTTCTTTATTTAGCCCTGTTCCTTCCAGCTTTTGAGGGACATGTCTGCTAAACTGCCGGGGAACATCCCCAAAAGCCAGGAAGGACCCAGCTCCACTCAGACCTTGAGCTCTTCTGACAGCTGCTTAAATTATTTTTGGCTATTTCAGATGCAGTTTAAAGCACGTGGTTTCAGTTCCCTCTTAGGCAAAGCTGTTTCCCTTTTCTCTCACATCTGTCACACTCCCACTTGCCAGCTCTGGTCCTACCACATGTGAAGGACGTGGCTGTTCCAGTAGCCAGGCTGAGAGTGGAGAATCTCCCTCAGGATCAGGGTGTGCCCCTGGGGGCTGCCCAGGCTACCTGGTTATTGCAGGCACTTTGCAGAATCCCAGTTGTTTCAGTGCCCTCCTATTGCTCACTCCAAGTTTGCCTAAAATCAAGATTTCTTGGAAAGAGTTTGCCAGCAGTAAATAATGACTTTCCCACTACTGTGTAATGTACTGTTGGAATTACTGCAGAATCCCAGGATGGTTTGAGTTGGAAGGGACCTTGAAACTCATCCTGTTCCACCTTTTTGCTGTCCCAGGGTGTTCCAAGCCCTGTCCAGCCTGGCCTTGGACACTTCCAGGGCTGGGGCAGCCACAGCTTCTCCAAGCAGTGTGCCCAATTCAGAATGTTCACCTCTAGACTACATTTAGGGCTTTGAAAAGGAGGTATATTTTATAGATACACCTCTAAAAACTGCTTGTAGTCAGGGTGGTCACGTTATGCACCAGGACAGATTCAGTCACTGAATTGAGAGTGATTTTTATCTCCTGGGGCCAATACACAACCCAGGGACTGCAGCTGCCTCTGGAGATGTTTCCTGTCACCCTGAAGGGGTTGGGAACTTGCAGAGCAGAGGTTTCCTGAAGTAAGTTGTCACTGGGCTTTCTCTGTGGATTATCAGTGGAAGTATTGGTGACTTCATTCCCTGTACACATCCAGTGTTGGGTTTTAACAAGGAAGGCAAAGGACAGTGTGGGGCTGAAGCGAAGTAAGTTGTCACTGGGCTTTCTCTGTGGATTATCAGTGGAAGTATTGATGACTTCATTCCCTGTACACATCCAGTGTTGGGTTTAAACAAGGAAGGCAAAGGACACTGAGGGGCTGGAGCATGTCTGGAGAAGGGAATGGAGCTGGGGAAGGGTCTGGAGCACCAGGAGCAGCCGAGACACCTGAGGGGGCTCAGCCTGGAGAAAAGGAGGCTCAGGGGGGACCTTGCTCTCCCTGACAGGAGGGTGCAGCCAGCTGGGGGTCAGGCTCTTCTGTCTCAAGTGAAAGAATGAGAGGAACTGGCCTTAAGTTGTGCTGGAGAGGTTCAAATTAGATTTTAGGGTTTTTTTTTTTCACTGCAGGAGTGGTGAGGCATTGGAATAAATTGCCCAGGGAGGTGATAGAGTCACAGTCTTGGAAGTGTTCAAGAGACATCTGGATGTGGCACTTGGGGACATTATTTAGAGGTGTTGAGGGTGGTGTTGGGTTTTCTTCCAGCCTTCCTGATGCTGTGATTTACTTTGATAGTGCCTTATATTGTTTTTTTTGTTTTGTTTTGTTTATTTCTAGGGCCACGTGAAACTCTCAGATTTTGGTCTGTGTACTGGACTGAAGAAAGCCCACAGGACAGAATTTTACAGGAACTTGAATCACAGTCTTCCCAGTGACTTCAGTAAGTTCTTTGGCTCCAAAGGGTATCTGGTTGGTTGCTCTTGGGTCCTGACACAACTCATTTCAGTGTGAGGGTGTGGCTGCAGTGAGGAGTCAAATAATCAACTTTACATCTTGAGGTGGATTTTCATTTTCTGTAAAATCATTTCAGTTACTTTAAACCCATTTTCATTTGCACAAGTTTGTCTCTGAAACAGACTCTGCTGTAGCCCTTTGCATGTGTAATGAAATGAGAACTCAGTGAGTTGGCAGCTGCTGGCTGGATCTCAGGTGTTACTGCAATGAATAAACCAGCACAGCCTCTGAATATCCAGGATTATTCTGGATGGGAAAAACTTGGATCATGGAGTTACATCAACCCTGAAAGCATGGTTTGCTCATGAAAGGCTCAGTTAGATATTGCCCATATTTCATAGGTTTGGAAGTTCAGAGAGGTTTAGGTTTGGGGTATTGACACACATCTTAAATGAGATCTTTAGTGGAATGGTTTGGGGGTAAAAATATATTGGGTGAGTAGGATTCAGTCACAGCTATTGAATCTCCTTCAGCTTTCCAGAACATGAATTCCAAGAGGAAAGCAGAGACTTGGAAGAGGAATCGCCGGCAGCTGGTGAGTAGGTTCCACCTGCTTGGAGAAGTTCCTGCTGAGGTGTTGCATCCACATGGAACATGGATTTAGATGAAGTTTTTAATGCATCTGAGTTCTGGACAATCCTGACAGGAAAAGATTCAGGCATTTTTTAAAAAGAAGAGGAATGACTCTAGTTTGTCCTTCATCCATCTGCTGCACAGCTGTGACATACGTGCTAGAGACAGCACTGCCATAATTATTTACATGGATATCTGAAGTCTCCCAGCCAAAACTGTCAGTTCTTGCCACTTCCAATCTCACACAGGTCTGCTGACCCATTCCAAGGTGACCCATTCCAGGACAGTGTTACCCTTTCCTGTTTTCCTGGTGCTATTTTAAGACTCTATCACATGAAGATGTTCATTTTGTCTCTTCATATCTTAGAAGAAAGGCTTTAAATACCTTTGCTAAAGGATCTCAGAGACAATCTGGTGTCTTCCTCAAAATAATCACTGTTGTATAAATTCCTATGTCCATGCCAGGCAGTTTTCCCTGCAGATGCATAACTGATGGTGTTTGTTCCAGGCTTTTTCTACAGTGGGAACTCCAGATTACATTGCTCCTGAGGTTTTCATGCAGACTGGATACAACAAGCTGTGTGACTGGTGGTCCCTGGGGGTCATCATGTACGAGATGTTGATTGGTAAGGAACAGGCAGGGCAGGCTGTGGGTGGGAATGGTGGAGCAGGACATCAGCTGTGTTCATAGAATCCCAGACTGGTTTGGGTTGGAAGGGACCTTAAAGCTCATGCAGTGTCACCCCCTGCCATGGCAGGGACACCTTCCACTGTCCCAGGGTGCTCCAAGCCCCGTCCAGCCTGGCCTGGGACACTTCCAGGGATCCAGGGGCAGCCACAGCTGCTCTGGGCAGCCAATTTCTGTGCTTGGGGTTAAGTTCTTAGAGCATCCACTCCTTGCCTGGTCTCTGTGGTGTGTTCTGGCTTCAGGAATTAGTTTTGCTTGATCTAAGAATATATTTTTGTTTCTTTTCAGGTTATCCACCATTCTGCTCCGAGACTCCTCAAGAGACTTATAAGAAAGTGATGAACTGGAAGGAGACCCTGACATTTCCTCCAGAAGTTCCAATCTCTGATAAAGCAAAGGATCTTATTTTAAGGTGCCAGCCCCATGGTTTGCCAGTTAATACAGCACTAACTTTCTTGTCTTGTCTCTGTATTCTGTGCCTCTCATGGCTTGTTTCACATGATGCTACAAACTGTTACACACATGCATCAAATGCTGAACTCCCTTGTCAAATACTTTTGTCTCTCAGGCCATTTAGTGGTTCCCTGACTAAACTGTGCTAAAAAGTTGCTCCCATGGAAGTGCTACTACTCTGGCAAAATGTTTCTGCTCCTTATTTTGCCTGTAGGCTTCTCATGGAAGGACACAAGTTCAAGACAGAGCTGACTTCTTGCAACAGCAATGATTTTGCCTTTGTATGCACTGGAGCATACAAATGTATCCCAGTGCTTGCTGACTCATTTGTACTTCAGTATCTATTCTCAGGACAGAAATATAAATGTCTGGTTTTTTAGGCTTTATATGTTCTCCTCTACTCTGGTCCTGAAATAGAAAGGTCACATTATCCTGTTGTGAAGGAATAAGCACATCTGAACTGTGGCCTTGGACATGACATTCCTATACATAACTTTGTGTGTTGGTTTTGCTGTGGAAGTTCTTAGTCTGCTCCATTTATATGTTAAGAAACTGCAGCAGTATCAGTTCAGAAAGCTGTTCCATTTCTGATGGAATGCTTTCATTTTCATTCTCCCTTCATTTTCATTCTTCCTTCCATCCCAGATTTTGCTGTGAATGGGAGCACAGAATTGGTGCATCTGGTGTGGAGGAAATAAAGAGTAACCCATTCTTTGAAGGGGTTGATTGGGAGCACATCAGGTAAGATGCTTTGCAGAAAAGCAACTGCTCTTCTCTAGGGGCTGCTCAGGCCAGCCCTGGTCTGCAGCAGGGAGCAGCTGACTGGCATTTATCACATCCAGCTGTGGGTGAGAGCCTTTTGTTCTCTGCCTGAAGCTTGCTGAGGTTTAGGTACCTTCAGTCTTGATTCTGTTAAGAAATGAAAGGTGGCTGAACCCTGCTTTGTCTGCCTTTGAAATCTCAATGCTTCATCTGCTCTTCTTGGCAGAGAGAGACCTGCTGCAATTTCAATAGAAATTAAAAGCATTGATGATACCTCAAACTTTGATGAATTTCCTGAATCTGATATCCTTAAACCAACAGGTAAATGACTGTTTGATTCTCTGTGTAAACCTTCCTCTTCTCCTGTAGAATAATCCTTCCTGTTAATCTTAATAGATGCTGTTAGATCTAATCCTGTTAGATCTTAATAGATGCTGATTTTGGTTTTTATCACGACCAAATAACTTGGAAGCCTTGTGGTGCAGGGGGTGCAAGCTGGAATTTGGGTTCCAGGAGATGCAGGGAGTTGCCTGAGAAAGGGCAGCTCTCAGAGGCAGCAGAGCTTCCAGAAAGTTCAGATCTCAGCAGGGCCTGAGAGCCCAGTGCTGCCAGCTCCCCTTGTGCTGATTCTGCTGGCACCTGGGTAGGGGTGGGGAAGGTGGAACTCAAGGGGATGTTTTGTTGTCAATCTCTGAAGCATCACAGCATAGCCACACATTTGCTCAGTGAGTTTAAGAACAGAATCCCAGACTGGTTTGGGTTGGAAGAGACCTTAAAGCTCATCCCACTCCACCCCCCACCATGGGCAGGGACATCTTCACTATCCCAGGTTGCTCCAAGCCTGTCCAACCTGGTCTGGAATACTTCCAGAGATTGGGGCATCCACCACCTCTCTGGGCACCCTGTGCCAGTGTTTCACAGCTCACATTGTCAAAAATTCCTTCTTTCTATGTGGTCTGAATCTGCCCTCTTCTAGCTTACAATGCTTGTGCCCTGTCCTGTGTCCCAGCAGTTCTTTCCTGGGGTTGAAGCATGAAGCTGCATCTGCATTTAGGATATTTTTTTCCTTTAGAAACATCCATCCAATGTTTTGTATGAAAATAAACTCTGCAGTTCCAAAGGATAATTAATTCTATTTCTTCTGTGTCTTCCCAGTGGCAACAAGCAACCACCCAGAGACAGACTACAAGAACAAAGACTGGGTTTTTATCAATTACACCTACAAGCGTTTCGAGGGCCTGACGGCCCGAGGAGCAATTCCATCCTATATGAAAGGAGGGAAGTGACACAGCTTTACCTGGGACTTCTGAGCCGTGGAATTCTGTTGCTGTACTTTGGGTTTTATACCCATAAAAGAACTTGTTCTTTTTTTTTAAAGAAAACTTGAGGGCTATCAACTCTTGGAGAAGACTTCAGGACCCTGTTTTCTTACACACCTGGTTATTATTAAGGATTTTTTTTCCCTGCGCCATTGAAACATTTTCCATATGTTTGCATCATCTCTGCTGCCAGCACCTTTTGCTGCTTCAGGAGCAAGAGTTTTTTTTATATTCTTTGCCAGACTGTCCAGTCCATTGGGAAATGAGAGCAAGCTTTCCCTTTGGCATTGCAAAGCGTGGGATTGCATAGGACTGCGTCCAGTCCTGCATTAAGTGACAAACTCACTCTGCCACTTCTGCCAGCACTGTTTGCCCAGCAGTTGGGGACTCGAGGACAGAGGAAACAAAAGCAATAATTGAAGCTTGAGACAGACAACTCTCCAGGAAACTGTCTAGTAGAAGGACACAACTCGGATTGCCTTAACCTTACTTTGTAGTGCTGTTTTTATAAAAATGCTCCCTGGAAGCCTCTTCAATAGCATTTCTCAGCTCTGTCACTGTGGCCCCCAGTTCTGGTGCACTTTACTTTTGGTACTAAGTGACCCTCAAGCCATTTAATATTTTTTCTAAATTAAAAAATTTTACAACACTCTTTCTTTCCTAAATAGTGGAAAAATGGGCCATTTCCTCCACCGAGCGCTGAGTTTTTGGTTACTGTGTGTCAGGATGGATCCATAAACAGTGCAGATAAACTACACCTGGTCACATAGGTGGGTCTGGAATTAGAGCAGAGGGAGGGAAATTCCAGGAACCTGATCCTTGGTGGGCAAGTTGTGCACAGCTGAGCCAGCTCTGAGGCTCCCCAGGCCGGCTGCTGCTGTTTCTCAGCCACCTCTGAGCTCTGCTGCATCTTCAGTGACTTAAAGGCCAAAACTCAACTTCTGTGGCCTTTTTGCTGTTGGTTTTGAGCAGAACAGGATCAGAACGTTGCTGATGGAGCCTGCCTGGTGTTCCCTCCCAGAGCTGCCCTGGCTGTACCATCTGCACCCAGCGTGTTCCACGGATGGTGCTCATGGGTCGCTTTTGGGGCACTGGAACCCAGCGTGTCCACTCATTCATTGTTGCCTACTCTAATTTATAAAAGTACATTCAGTTCTGATCAGGGTCTCTCCAGGAGAGCCCCAACGTGCCTTTCCTTGCCTAAGCCTCTCTCAGAAATGACAGCATTTTGGGAGGGAGGATTCTGCTGAGCTTTTCCTAATTTGTTTTTCTAACCATAAGCTCCACGTTGTGCCCGTTTGCAGTTAACTCTGCACTTCCAGGGGCAGGTGGCATTAACCCTTGGGCCTGCATGGTTCCATTCTGGAATTTACAATCAGATATTAAAAATACAATTCAATGAGTTTTCTAAAATTGTGTCTCAATTCAAATTGTCTTGGATTCCTGCAAACTTCTCTTGGTGCTGAACACTAACTCCGGAGTACAGACAAGACAAAGCTCCAGTGATGTTTCACAGGAGAAAAAAAAAAGGCTTCCAGGTCTGTTTAGTCCTGACTTTCTTGATTAGAAAATGAAACAAAATGGATTTGTAGTGGAACTTTTTTTTATATATAGGTGCTTTTAGGGAATGTTTCCCTAGATGTCTCTTGACTCGAGTGCCATCCCGAAGGAGTGGTGGGGGGCTGCCAGCACTGTACAGAACTCGTCAGGGTCCTCCCCTCACCACCCCTGTGCTTTTTGTACATGTCCTACGAGTTTATGACTTGCCATAAGCAGTTCAGACAGCAGTTGGATCCTACCAAGCTGAAATGCAAAGCTAGCCTTAATTAGAAGTCCCAGGATCTCTGTAGTCAGAAGGGCTCACTCGGATGAATAAGGGCTAAGGGAAGGAATGACTTACAGGATCAGGCTTTCAGCAGCTCGTCCCTACATCACATTCTGCTCCTTTTTGACTTTGCATGAAGGACTGATACCAGCTTCTAAAACTGTTCCATCCTTATCCTGCAGTTTCTTCTAGCCATTTAAAAATGTTGCCTTATAAATCATTGGAATTAATGTAAGACCATTTTTCTTTCAATTCCTAACAGCTTAGTTACTGCCTTAAAATAAAAATGAAAATCCTTTGAAGCTGCTGTGGATTAGGAACAAATGATTTTGAGATAATAGCTGTATTCTTAACCCTTTACTGAAAGGGACCAGCATTTTTATTTATAAATACCAAAGATGAAGAAGCGAAACAATTTTAAGTTGTGATAAGTTGCTGTGAAAAAACAACTCTGTAGTACTGTGTATTGTGCATTTTTAGTGCTGTGTTTGAAGTGGGGGCCCTCAGGTGTGTCACTGGAGTCCAAGGTGAAGTTTTCAATGGTGTGAGGAGCAGTTGGGTACTTCATTCCTGTAATCTGCCAGCAAAAGTTGGATGTCTTTGAATGCAGTCCTGCTGGACACCTTTGCAGTGGGAGGTTCTGTACCCCAGGTGCACTGTAAGCCTGCATCCTGTTCCAGTGTTTTCACCAACATTAGGGAAAAAAGTGTCTCTTACAGCATCTCCTTCCCAGGATCCATGCTTCACTGCTAACAGTAAGGATTTTGTATGCCTGGTACATCTCCCATGGTAGCCAAACATTTTTACGTTTTTTTTTGTGTTTTGAGGTTCTTAGTATCTTTTACCTCTTCTTTTTATTTTTTTTTAAGCTGCAGTTGCTGGATTTGTAGAAGTAAATTCAAATCTGAATTTCCAATGGGTCTGAACACCTTATGCTGCCAGTTCATTTCTGTATCATGCCTAGCACAAAGCTGCACTAAGTGTTTCTTATCACTGTGCCCTGACTCTGCCTTAACCTCTAAGTTGAAAAAGCGTTCTGTAAATATTCAAAAGCTGTTACAAAATTGCACTGTACAATTTGGCAGGTGTAGTAAACTTCTTATGGAGCGATCTCATTGTGTTGTGTAAATAAAATCCTCTTAGTAAACACACTCTTGTTGGTATGCTGTGTTTTACAAACAGGAATCAGGGAATCCTGGAATGCTTTGGGTTGGAAGGGTTTAAAGCTCATCCATTCCCATCCCCTGCCATGGCAGGGACACCTTCCACCATCCCAGGCTGCTCCAAGCCCTGTCCAGCCTGGCCTTGGACACTTCCAGGGATCCAGGGGCAGCCACAGCTGCTCTGGGCACCTGTGCCAGGGCCTGCCCACCCTCCCAGGGAACAATTCCTTCCCAATATCCCATCTATCCCTGCCCTCTGGTGGTGGACAGCCATTCCCCTTGTCCAGGTCCTGGTGAAGAGTCCTCCACTTTTCTTGTAGCCCCTCCAGACAGTGGAAGGTGCTGGGAGGTCTTCACACAAATCCCACCTTGTTTGAACTGTCAGTGCCCTTGCCTTCATCAGGAGAAGCCTGGAAGTACATCCAAGGCTGAAGATGGAAATCAAAGCCAGACCAAAGCTGTTTTCTTCTGAAGACAAGTAGGTAAAAGTGAAGAACACTTTTTACAGCACTGACCAAAAATACTGGGGCTTGTTAGAGATGCTGCTGCAGTCCGTGGGTCAAGGAGTGTTGTCTGAGCTGCCTTTAGAACACCACTGCAATGAGCTGTAGGGATGAAGTAAACTTTGAGTCCTCTCAGCACAAATGGTGGGAACACCTCCCTGCAAATCAGGCTCTGATGCCAAACTGCTCCTAAGACTTTGGAATCACAACCCACACTTAACGAAGCAAGGAAACAAAACCGTGTAGCTCTCTATGCCCTGCCTTGTTCTACTCCACATTTAAAACAATCTTAAAAGGAGCCAAAGGTGTCATAATTCATACTTTAATACAGAAAAGAAACCATACATCTGAGGTTCATACACAGCACAGGAGCACTTCAGTACATCTAGAGTAAGACAAAAGTTGACCTTGTACTTGAAGTAGGTGACTGTGAGAGGAGGAAAAGCAAACACTTTTAAAATTTGATTCAGTGTTCCAATGGAACTCACTCTACTAACAAAATTTAAAATCCAAAATTATTAATTCCTTGGGAAAGCCAGTAAACCACAGTGGGTAAGTAGTAAAAACTGCATGGAAATCATGGGAGTTGCATTCCATGCTGAAGGTGCAGTTGACTGCACGGGGAGTCACAAACTCTACAGGCACTGACAGCCCGTAACTCCCAAGAGGGCCTGGAGCAGTTTCATAAACTGCCTGAATCCTTCCAGAGGCCAAACTCACCCTGGGCTCAGGGACACACAGGGTGGGATTTGCTTTGGCTGGAAATGATCCTTTAGCTGTCAGATCCCAAAAGGTGCAATTCCCAGCACCTGATGCCTTGACACAGTCCTGAGGAGGAGCTCTGAACAACACCCACACTTCAGTCTTCAGAGCAGAACGTGTGGAACCTCCAGTTCCAGCTCAGCTGGGTAATACCAACACTCATTTACTTAAACCTGAAATAAACAGACACTGGAAAACATAATCACAGAGCCTGAGGGCCATCACTGCTGGGCACTCAGGGCCTAGGGACAAGTTCCACCACTGCTGGGCTCACCAGTGCTTCTGTTTGTCCTGAGGAACAGCTCATCACCAAGGCAAGGACTGGGCTTGGTCTGGCCCCTGGTGGAGGTTCTTGGTCCATGAGTCTTCCTTTCTCTAGCACACAAACAGCAATTCATCTGGTGCAACAATGGAGAGTCTGCACATGGCCCCAGCTCTGTGCAGGCACCAAAGGACACTTCTCTCTGCTGAGCCAACGACACACAGGGAGGAGTTTACAAAAGTAGTCAAGAGAAATTTAGGCATCTGTATACCTGGGACTCTTAGGAGGTCCTGAAATGTTCCCATAGGCACTTCATTTTAGAAGAAATCTATCTGCTGCACTTGGGAAAGAAGCTAAGAATAGAAACACTGAGAGAATGGAACTTGTATCCATACTAATGGAAATGAAAATGTGCCTTGGCAGAGATTTGTTACTTGCAACTAAAAATTTCTGCTTGATCTTGTTATGTTACTTGCACTGAAAACCACAAACACCTTGGCAGCAACCAGCAGCAAACTTCACTGCTCAATTAACCATGCACTTGGCAGTCAGAAGGAGAACAATAAAAATTTGCTTAATGTCGCAGCCTGGTAAAAAAGGATTAAACTTTCCAGGGCCAGACTGATACCTGCACCTCAGTTTTGCCAAGTCTGACCAGATAACAACACTCATGCAATGCAGGTTTCAACACCTTTGCCAGAGCAGCACTGACCTGCCCAGCTCTGTCTCTCTCCTTCTTGAATGGTTTCAGCTTTTCTTTGCACCAGCACCACGGTTTAAAACTCTGGTTTGGGTACACAGAGCCTTTACACAGGCATCAGAAGGGTTGGCTTTGTGAGGCAGCCCAGTTGTGAGTGCCCTCAGCTCAGCTGGGGCAGTGCAGAACTCGCTGTGTGCCCATCAGGGGTTAAACCAGCTCCCACAGGGAACTCCCCCAGGGAAACTCAGTGCTGCAGGAGCAGGATTAGTGAGACTCCAATCCACCTGAGCTAAAGCAGCCTGAAGTGTGCCTGCTCTTACAGTCACAGCTTTGCTGGCCCTGAACCCAAACTCCCAGAGCCTTACATAGATCAGGATAACACACTCAGGGCACCAAAGGAGAGTTGTTCCCAGGTATGTGCATTTTCCTCTTCTTAGGGTTGGTTTACTATTGGTATTTTTTACCTGCCTGACGAAAATGGTTCAGTTAGTTCCAAACTGGGAAGAAAGCAGCAGCAGTTCCTTGGAGAGTCTACAGCAATTGTGACTAAGGTTGATGAGAACAAGGACTTTACTCAGGTAGTAAACTGGGAGCTCCTCCACTGGCTTTATTTGTCTTAGCAGGGGGATGGAGAAGACAACTCAAAGTATTCAGTATGCACAGTCACCTCTAGAGAGCTTCTTACATCTATTTGGCTATTAACAGATTTATTTTATTGGTAAAATATCAGGTACAGTCTCTTTTGAGTTTTCCATCAGCATGATCTACTAATTTTACTGAACTTAACAGAAAACATTCCTAAAAACAATGATTCCATCTCATGGAGAAGTACAGATGGGGAATTCCTGTGAATATGCTTCCTATGGAACTGGTTCCTCCTTCCTAGGGCAGCAGTACACCACGCTGGATCCAAAGCCAGGTGGCAGTGCAAACAGATTCCTCCATGCTCAGGGTTTGCTGTCACACTGTGCTACATTTCTGCTGGTTGATATAGAATATCATCTCTCCTGCTTTGATGTTCACTCCTCTGTAACTCAAAACAAAAACAAAGCTCTGCCTAATGGTAAAGGAAAGCTTTGTCTTGACAGGCCCAGAATTTCCTCTCTCATGCCACACAAGACGTTTCCACACACTTGTGCTCTTCTTTCAGAAGTTTAGATAAAATATTCAGCACCCACAATCCGGAAGCCTTTGTAGTACAAACAACAAGTCATTTCTTTTTGTCTGAGCAGACGTTGCTTTTGATTGCACAATTAAGACTATGGAGTGTGGCTCTTTATTAACATGCTTGAAATATGACAAGGTAGTAAGAGCATGAACGAGGATAAAGCACCTTGCAGGAGTCTGTGTCCCATCACCTGGGATGAAACTACGACGAGAGGCTCCCACATCCAGCAGGATTCTCCACCCTGAGCCACGCTAATCCGGTAGATCGTTAACAACCATTTGGGAGAAGGGGGCGTTCAGCCTGTCCAGTTCATCCACTTGTGGGGGGTGATGCATGATAACCTCGTGGTCCTCTGAAACATCATCCCCCACGGTGACCAGGTTTGTTAGGGATTTGCTCCGAACACACTGGAAATCCACGTGGCGGCTCTTGCCCTCCTCCTTCTCCCAGGACATCTGGATGAACGGCCGCTGCACGTAGTTGTAGATCACCTCGGAGCGGCCACCGGGCCTCCTCTTCACCTTCTCCTTGCACGTGGGATACCCTGGAAACACAGACAGCCACTCAGTTCCACTGCACCTCTCTGACTCACAAAGGGACAACAGGATTCCAGGACACCCAGGTAGGAGTGACTGTGGGGTCAGGGTGGGACACACAGATCAGCAGACAAATGCTCAGATTCCACATTTAGCATTACTGGCTTGCAAAAGACTGTTCTCTTTTCCCCTGAAAAGGAGTCCTGGAAGGATGGGCATCCTTCAAGAAGGACAACTTAAAGCTCCAGGAGTAGGTCATCCCATGTGCCAAAAGATGAGCCAGTGAGGATGAGAAGGAAAAAGGGCCAGATAAATCAGAAGGACTATGAGAATGTCATGAGCTTACGTGGGGAGAAAATGAGTCAAGGCTGAACATGAGCCCAGGTGGGCAACAAGGCCATGATTGTCCCCCTGTGCTGGGCACTGCTGAGGCACCTTCAGTACTGTGCTCAATTTTGGGCCCTTCACAAGACAGACACTGAGGGGCTGGAGCGTGTCTAGGGAAGGGAATGGAGCTGGGGAAGGGTCTGGAGCCCCAGAGTGGCTGAGGGAGCTGGGAAAGGGGCTCAGCCTGGAGAAAAGGAGGCTCAGGGGGGACCTTGTGGCTCTGCACAACTCCCTGACAGGAGGGGGTAGCCTGGAGGGGTTGGGCTCTGCTGCCTGGGAACAGGGACAGGATGAGGGGAAACAGCCTCAAGCTGTGCTGGAGGGGTTTAAATTGGAAATCATGGAAAATTTCTTCACCAGGGTTGTCCAGCTCTGGCACAGGCTGTCCAGGGCAGTGGTGAAATCACTATCCACGGAGGGATTTAAAAGACATGTGGATGTGGCACCTGGGGATGTGGTGGGCTTAGCAGCGCTGGTTTAATGGTTGGACTCAATAACCTCAGAGGCTTTTTCCAATCTAAATCATTCCATGATTCTCTGACAAGAGGGTGCAGCACTGTGTACAGTCAGCCTGCAGGTGCTGCATAGCACCAGCCATTCTGTGAGCAAACATAGCTACTATAAAAAGAAGTCTCCCAGGACAGAGCCCAGCATTCTCTAAGCTCCCTAAGGGAAAGCTTGGATCAGCAGGTGGAGGCATTTGACTGCTGTTTCCTGTTTACTCATTCCTAAGGAGACAAGTCTTTCTCGTACATCTTGTACATGTTATGTACCTTTCACTTTCCTTTAACTTTTAAGCCCCCTGGCCAATTTCAGTGGAACACAGTAGAGGTAAAGGAAAAACACGCCGAGTTTTAACTGGCTTCCTAAAGATAAGTGTAAAACACAGAGTAAACAAGGAAATGCCTGGAGTCCAGCAGAAATCAGTCTGTGCTGACTGTGGAGTCACCTGGTGATGGATTTCCCTTGCTGAAGCAGCACATTACCTTCGATGCCAATGCGAATGTTCTTCAGGCCCCGTTCCTTCAACACAGCTTTTGCCACGTCCCGGTTCTCAATGTACTTGAAGAATCTGTACAGCTTGGAACTGTAAAGGACTTGAGAAATAAAAAGGGTGATTAGAATCAACAAACAGGAACCTTCTCCCTGCTTCTGGTATGCCCTGCTGTGCCAAAAGCCAAGTGTGGATTCCAAGGATTACTTCAGGTGTCTGTTTTCCTCACTGGGATTAATTGCACTTCCTTTTGGGAGGCAGAGATGCAAATCACAGTCTCGATAGACTGGGTGGTGATGGGAGTGTAAAGCAAAGAATATTGCCTCATTAAGGAGCCTGGAAAAGGCTAAGGGGGAGGCAGAAACAGGAGGAAAAGTGCAGTGAGTGCTGGGAACAGTTCTAACTAGCCAGGCATCCTGTCTCCAGCAGCACCAGCTCATACAGAGCACACAAATCAGGGCTCCACGTGCCAGCATCTCTTCCTGGAGGAAGCCAGTTTGGGAATGTGTCCTTTCCTTATGGCTGGGTGTGTGTGGAACAGAGTGCAGAACCCTTACTTTGTGAATACTCCTCTCCCATGGGAGGTGGATGATCCTCATCCCAGTCCACGGTGTCCTCATCGGTCAGCACGACGATGTGACACTCCCGCTCGCCCTTCCGCGCGCTGTCCACCATGATGGGCAGGATCAGCTCCTCCAGGTAGCTGTCAAACTGCTTGTGAGCCCCATCATTGGAGAGCTCGTGTAACAGAGCACCTGAGGAGACACAGATCACAGCAGCTTTGCTACAGCATTAAAATATCTCAGCTCTGCACTTCCCAGATCCATCCGGAAGCACAGCCGAGTTCTTCTTCAGACAAAATGCTCAACATATGTTCAGACACATCAACAGCCTCCAGATCCAGAACTGGCAAAGTCAGAAGTGCAGACTGCATTTCAAATGAGATGCAAATTGCACTGCAGAACCATTCCATTCCCATTAAAAACCCACCATGCTCCAATCAATACAGTGAAACAGTAACAGACTGAATAATTAATTCATTACGATACTTAACTTGAATTTCCGGCAACAACCTCTGCCCTTGAAAGTATATTTTGCTGCCTTCTCTGTGATCACTCACCAGAGAACAGGGCAGGAAATTCCACCCACAGCCTGTGTTATGATACCACACACCCCATTTTGGTAAAGTGCCTTTCACAGACCTGCCTGTGTTAAAAGTACTTCTTTTTGCCAGCATGCCCACCAAAAAGCTGCTCCCAATCAAATCCCTTCATGACCAGGAAATCTACTGCTCTCCACACATTTGGTATCCTTGGTTCCTGCTCTGCCCATCAGCCTTTATCTTAAATTATTCATGATTCTCTGGTACATTTTGGATAGGGGTTATAATCCTGCTTTTAGCCTTCATTTTGTTGGCAGTAACAGCAAGCTCTGCTCAGCCTCTGTTAGAAAAAGAAACTAAAATGTTTATGATTTGCTTTTGGAGCAAAGTGCCTGTGTTCTGTGTTCTGAAGGATTCGGTCACTTCAGTTTGGATTGAAGCAGCCAAAAGGAAGCTGTTTAAATGCAACTTGAGCCCCAGTGAAATCCATGTGTTCATGCTTAAACCAAAGCTCAAGACTAAGAACTGCACTGAATCAGGATCAGAGTGCTCAACGTCCTGCAGATGATCTCCTAAGAGCTGATTTTTCTCCATACTTACTTAAATCTTGACATTTGATTGTGTTGAAATCAAAGTTTATGCAGAGGTAATCACATGTGTCTCGAAGGTCTGGGATGGAAATCCCATCAGGGCAGTTAATGATTCCGGTTTTGTAATAATCCTGTGAATAAAAGGACATTTTTGGAAAGAAAAATTATTAATATCTTGGACTACGGTAATTCCTAATTCCTTCTTTATTTTGTTTACTAATAGTGGAGAGATACTGAAACTATTTATAGCTCTGTGTACAGTAAAACAGCCCTGCTTGTTCGAGAATCTACATCCTTTTGCAGATCCTCTAGGGTCTGATAAATGATGAGCTCCAGTTAAAACTTTTCCATGGCACAGGGTTTCATAATATCATAATAAGCAGTATGTATTTATATGCAACCACAAGGTCAGGATACAGCTCAGGAATTACAACAGCAGGACACAGAAAAGGTAAAAGGCAACACAAGCAAATATCTGAAATGTGGACTTATACCAAAGCTATGTTTTTTCTTTAGAAATCACAATGCAAAATGTAAAACGAGAATGTTCCAGGGAGTGCAGCTGCCTGGAGATGACTCAGCTGTGCACATGTGACAAACAGATAGTTTGTTTCTTTTCTCCCCACCTGCAGAGCTGCCCTTACCAGCACGGTGCGGAACACGGCGGAGCTGATCCCTTCTGCGATCTCGTACTCGCCCTTCTCGTTTGGCCGGGTGAAATTGTATTCTCTGCCTGGCCCAAACATTCTGAAAGAGGTAAGGAACAGTGTAAGTGCACAAGAACATTGAAATGCATTTATTCCAGAGACAAACAGGTGCACTGGGGTTAAAAAATTCTGTCCTGTAAGGGCGAGGAGCGCCTGGCAGAGGCTGCCCAGAGAAGCGGTGGTTGCCCCAGCCCTGGAAGTGTCCAAGGCCAGGCTGGATGGGGCTTGGAGTAACCTGGGCTAGTGGAAGGTCCCTGCCCATGGCAGAGGGTGAAATGAACTGAGCTTCAAGGTCCCTTGCAGCTGAGGCCATTCCATGATTCTGTGATGAAGCCCAGCAGGGACACAGATACAGTAACTTAAACCTCCTTCAATCCTTCCTTAGTAAAAAAGGACAAGAGCTGGCTCAGGAAGGTCTCTGTTGCTATGGCTACTGCACTCCAAGGAACAAGCCAAAGGAACAGATCATTCAGTCCCGGGGCAGAAAATCCCCTGGCAATAAAGCCTTTGCACTGACCTATACCAGATAACTCCACATGACTTTAGATGCCTTGTTTTACACAATAACCCATGCAAGGGTCAGTGACCCAACAGAACCCTTTGGCCAGAGAGGTGGAAGTGCTGGCAATACAGCACACGAGGATTTCTTGGTGCAGCAACAGGCTCCAACCTCTCAGTAGGAGCTGAGTAACTTCTCTTTTGGGAGAGTATCAAGAGGCGGCAGAAGGAAGGGATGGAGCATTATCATATCCCCCATTCAGGAGGAAGGTTATCAGCTGCAGACAGATGCACAGCTGACACACCAGGCAAACACTTGGGGAGAAGGAATAGGAGACCACCTTTGGCTAAAAGTGTGCATTTTTTGATGGACACGGACCAAAGGGAGACTTATCCAGAGAACCACCAACTCTCCATCTGGTCAGGTCTTCCGGGCCTCACTCACAGCCAAATTCTGGCTGAGGTCACCACGTGTACGAATGAGATCACAAAACAAACATTACATGTTTATTCCATTAAAAAAATTTAACATTGTCTTGAGGTAAGTGACCCACCTTCCCAGCATGGTGTCAGGGTGAGCAGTGAAGATCTGGGGATTCACTGCAAAGCGGGTGCCATCCACCACCAGGGTCACTTTCTCTGGAGCTACTGTCTGGGAACTGCTGCTTGAAGACAATGCACAGCATCCATGGCGTTCCTGGGTATTAAAATATTCCAGCTGTCTCTTATTTCCATCTGGGATATGGCAGCTGTGAGGTTCTTCAGGAGCAGACAGCATGCTACAGATCTGGGGATTTACTGGGCAAGTGTTGTGTCGGCATTCAGAATCCAAACCTGAGGGACACAAACAAACATTGTGAGGGGAAAATAGAATTTGTTGAAAAACATCATTTCATAGTAACACTTCCTACTGAAATGAGAAAACTGAGTCATGCAATAATTAAGGATGCCATAACTGTCAGGGTGATGTTATATGACATAAAACTAGGCTGTTATTGGACCGAACCAGCAGCTGGATGTTTTGGTGAGCCAGGGTGCTTAATGTTCCTTGTTAAAGCAAGATGGATTCAGTTGAAAAGGGCAGGAGCACAAGAATTAACCAAGGTCAGAAATACAGACCCAGTCTGCTGGCAGGACTCTCACAAGAAGCTGAGCAGCAGCACACACCTCACCAGAGTGGTGTAAGGCAGCAGTGCCCAGTGCCAGTCCGTGGTGGGCACACAGGACTGTCCAGATGCCTGCAGTGAATCTGTTCAGGGCCAGCTCCAGGCTGGCCAGGGCACTCCTGTGGGATGGTTTTGCCAAGATACTGAATTCTGCTGTGAACTCCTGACCTTTGGAGCAGCCTGGCACAGGCAGGGCACATACTGCCCAGTGCAAACTGCCCTGGGATACTGGAACATTTTCCAAAACATTATACCCCTTAAAGCCCAAAAAACAGTCTCCCTCAAAGATTACAAGGTTGAGGGCATTATCCTTACCCTCAGTCCTGGGAACTGCAGGGCTGTGACTTCCTAACACCACAGAACTTTCTTCTGACTCATGGGCTGCTACAGCTCTGTTTTCCACAGGACAATTGGACTCCAGATTCCTCAACCAGTCTGTGCCCCCAGCACAGTTCCCATTCATGCTGGGCCTCCGTGCTGTGAGGAGTTGGTGGCGTTTCCTAAGAGAAGAGCTGGAGAGAGAATCCAGGTTGTTAGTTTTGGAAGAAACTCCCCAACAATGAAGTTCAACTCTCTCTGTATCTGGTACTACAAACAAGGTCCCCCAGGCTCAAAAGGCATTTCTTCAGGTATTTAACTGTGTTTCAGAGGCTTATGGTGCTAGTTATGCCCCTACCCTCACCTGGAAGAGGGGAAAAAATATTTTAAAGTAATCAGGGGTCTATTAAATCTATTTAATTTATAGATCTTCACTTTTTTAAAGCTAAGTCTAAAGTCACTGATGTATTTAAATCACATGTGTGTTCCTGCAAATACTTTCCTGGCAACTCCTCCAGACCTCTACAGCCCTTTAAAAGTGTTTATATTCTTGACTCTCAGTCCTGGCCAAATGAGCTCTATAACATGGTTACAGCCTGAAATACAACATTTTCCCAGTTAACAGCTCAGGCATTGCCTCTTAACCACTCTGAGGTTTGACCAAGAGGTTCCCTGCTCCCAGTCATCGCTTGGTTTTGCTTCTTTCTTCCTGATTTATGCCATGCTGTCACACAGGGCTCCCCCCAGTATTTAACCCCCTACAGTCCCACAACAAACACTTGGACAGTGCAGAGCAGCCATGGCAGGAGCAGCCCCACACAGGATGCTTTAACCACTGCCACTCACATCTGGAATGCTCTTCCAGCATATGCAGCTGGAAGCTTCCTTTTTTTCCAAGTAAAACTCCTTCCTCCTATCTTTAAGACCCGCTTCACTCCTTTGTATCTCCTTACAGATCACATCTCTTTGCTGTCTCTTTCCCTCATTCTCTCTGGCATTTGTTTTGCTCTGGACAAGAACCAGCTCTCCTTTCTTGGCTTCAAGTGTTTTCCTTTCACTCTCTCAAACATAAAACACCAATTTCCTCATTAATGAATTTTTCCAATTTCCCCCCTGCAGAACAATTGTTCTGTATCTTTCCCTTGGCTGAATGATGACTGCAGGGCCTGCGGGTGCCATCTCTGACGCCTGGCAGAGACAAAGCAGATAAAACACAGCACTAATAAAACTGCAAAATGCCAAGTCAGAGTTGCTGAGTTTTCTGGCCAGCACCTGCTGAGGCTGAAGGCCTTAATGAGCAGTTCAGTACTGGGTTTCAAGCTCATTGTTACTGGCAGTCTGAATTAAGCATTTTATTCCTAATGAGAATTTAAAAAATGAGTAACAATTCATTCCTTTTGTTCTGTAAACCCAATTCTAAGTTGTTGGCATTATATATCTGTATATTTTTAGAAAATCTGCTGCTTACACATCATGTGTGATGGTCATCCAAAGGAAGATTTTTGGCAATAACAAAACCATTTCTTTTCTTAAAGGCTCTGTCTGGCAGCACAGTGACACAAGGAATCCCCAAGGGCCATCTCAGTCCCAGCAACCTAAACAGCACCCAGAGCACTGCCCTGCCCTCTGCTCTCACCAGAATACCCAGTGTGGGAAAACACCCTCTCCCCACACCTTCAGGCTGCTTTCCTGTCCTGGCTGTCTGGACCCTGGAGAAACCCCTCAGCAGTCCCACCAGGAACCCCTGTGAATGCTGCCTTGTACCTGGGAATAGACTCATGGAATATCTTGAGTTGGAGAACATCAGCATGAGAGCTCACCTCCCTGCTGCTTGCAGGACCACCCACAACTGAAATGGGTGACCAAGCAGCCTCCAGGGAGGATCATGGACTATCCTGAGCTGGAGGGACCCACAGGGATCACTGCAGCTCCTGGCCCTGCACAGACAGCCCAACAATCCCACCCCGTCCCAGGAGCTCTGGCAGCTTTGGGGCTGTGCCCATTCCCTGGGGAAGCCTGGTCAGAGCCTCAGCACCCTCTGGGGAAGAACCTTTCCTTAAGTGGGATGGATGTGGTCACATGTGAACAAATCTTTTACCTGATCAAAAGTAACACAAACTCCATGTGAACAACCTGAGCAACCCTGTGCCCTCTTCTCCTGTGTGCCAGAGCAGCAAAGGGGCAGTACGATGTCAGCACTGCCAGGCACTGGGACACAGGGGTGTGGAGGGAAATCTAAATATGAAAACCCACATACTCTAAAACACCCTTGAGGGAAAAAAAGCCCACCCCTACCCTTTCCCCTCCAAAAGCCTTTAAATCAACTCCAGAATTGACAATGTCCAGTGGAACAAAAAGTCAACTATTTCCCTGTTTCACAGCACTGTAATTATTGTGAGGAAATGGAATTTTTCAAGACGCAAATGTTAAAGTATTCATACAACTAATAATGTGATTTCAAACACATTCACTGAATTATTATATTGTATGGTTTGACCCTGAGATTAGCTCAGTTGGCTGGAGCATGATGCTGGTAACACCAAGGTTGTACATTCAACCCCTGCATGGGCCATTCACTGAAGAGTTGGACTTAATGGTCCTTGTGGGTCCCTTTTAACTAAGAACATTCTGCAATCTGTAATCTGAACCAAAATGCTTTAAAATTTGGTACTGCACTGAAAGCCAAAACCTGTTTTTTAAAATGCAGTTTGATTTACTTAGGGAGAAGTATTCTGAGATAGGGAAAAGAATACCCTTGTTGAGCAGATATATAATCATAGCCCTAAGGGAAAGTCCTTAAAGGGAGTCGTTCTGGAGACTGCTGGCTGTCAGGAGGAACCCCAGAATGCTCTGGGTTGGAAGGGCCTTAAAGCATCTCAAGGGATACCTGCCACTAGCCCAGGCTGCTCAGAGGAACAGACACCACACTGGGTTGTGCTCAGGAACTCTTTTCCCCCAGCACTAACTTTCCTACACTGAAACAATATCCCTGACAAAGCTGATGCTACCACACTCGCCAGGGAACAGGATTTGCTCTGTGAGCTGACAAGAACTCCATTAAGAAAACAAGATAAGCATAAAATTTACTTCTTGGGCCTCTTTCTTCCAGCAGTGCTGAATTGCTGCAGCTCTGCCAAAACCTCCCCTTGCGGTGCCTGAACAATCTCTTGATTATTTAATGCATTGCTCAGCAGAGAGGAGAAATTAGGCAGGAAATCAGATCAATAAGTAGAGTATATGAAGGCAAAGAGCAGAGTTATTCAGGGACACTTAGACTCCATAACTTCCCCAGAGCTCTGCCTCACAAGCCCCATTTAAGTGATGTCAAATAGCACGAAACTCCAACAGAAAGAATTTCATAACAACCAAACTGGGTTGGGCAAATGTTGAAATCTTTGTCCATCACCTCAAGCTCTGAACTAAATGCAGAGACCCTGCACATCCTTCAGCAGAGTCCTTAACCACAGCAGCTCAGAAATTATTTACAGAACTACTGCCAGTTATGCAAGAACTACAATACACCAATTTTCCTTTGTCATTCCCTCCCTTCTGCTGTTTAATCTGCTAAACAGGATTGTCAGGGAAAAAATGTTCCAGCTGTTTGACATCTTTCTCCTCCTTCTTTTCTGTTTCCTTCAACAAAGTTGAGCACCAGCAAAACCTGCTGAAAACAGCTGCCCTTTGCAATGTGGTGGCTCTCCCAAGCATAAGATCTGACTTTCCCCTTTCCTGGAAGCGGAACATCCAGTCCTGCTGATCATCCCACCCAGCTCAGGCTGATGGCATTTCCCTGTCTCCTGGCATGCCAAAATCCTGCATGTCGTGTGTCAGCAGAATTGAGAGAAATGAGTAAAGATCTTTTGGCACATCTGGCTGTGTGCAATAAATCCCCAAACTGGTCATTTAATGTGACAAATATATTACAAACACACCCAGAACCCAGTGGGGAAACAAGTACATAAAGACTTCAAGGCCAAACTCCTGCCTGACCAGCTTACAAATGTCCCGGTTTCCTTTCATGCCCAGGATCAAGGAGAACTACCCGTGGTGAGAATGAATGCCTATAAATAATAATTAGCACCATTCAGCTTCAAAGCTTTTTACAAATATTAACTGCTCATTGCTCCTAAGAGCCCTGGGAAGCACTGCAGGGAAGTGTTTTATGAGAGAAAACAGGGACACAGAGGCAGAGACCTAATCCTCAGGCTCAGAGCAGCAGCCCCACTGCCTACTCAGGTGTTACTGACTCGGAGCACGTTCACTGCTCAGCTCCCTGCCCTGCACCAGCAGTTTCTCCGTGCTAGCAGGACAAACACTGCCAGGTTACCACCCTCCTTAGAGGGCTCCTTCCATGCACGTTTCCACCCTCTGGGAAGTGTAAATTGGCTGGTACCACAGGATGGCTCAGGAGCAGTGAACAGGCACCCTGATTTCTTTCCTCACTTCTCTGTGATTTGTTTGCATGCTCAGATCCTGAAGGAGCAGGTAAGGACCAGTTCACAGAGGAGCTGAAGCCTCACAGCTGGATTGTGGGAGCTGGGCACTCAGGAGCAGCAAAAGCTCCATGTCATATTCAGCACTAAAGATCAGAGAAAGAGCTCCTCCAGCCAGAGAAAGGCTGGGATTTTAATTTTTTAAAAATTGAATCAGTATCAGAATCAAAAAACAAAATTCCCATCTGGCTCTGGCCGTACATGGAGCATGTGGGCCACTCCTTCCTCTGGAACACAACAATGTCAAGAATGAGCTGTGCAACTGCACAAACATCTCTGATCTCCAGACCCTGTGCTGGTGGTCCCACTGAAATCATCTCTACTTGAACTTGTCTAGAGCCTTGTCTTTTGTTGAGGGAAAAACATGGAAGTCATATTTAAGTTGCTTTTAATCACGAAATGGAAACACTTTAATTTTGCAATGCACCATTGGTACAAACAATTCATGCTGCAAACGTTTTGCAGAGATAAAGAGGCTGATCCCTGTTCTTTGCAATCCCTAAGGAAGTGTTCTGGAATGTAAAGAGGCTGTGACATCTTCAGTACATTATCCTTCCCCACCCTAAGGGATCTAAAGCACATCCAAAGCCACTGCCCAATGCAGCTCTCACCCCATTACTGGAAGAGCTGAATGGCTTCACTTGCACAGAGCACCATGAACGAGGTGATGTGTGCCATGAAAAGAAACTCAAATCCTGCAACATGGCCAGCAGAAAAATCCCATTTGGATACAGCACATTTATTAAGCAAGAGAAAACAAAAGCATCAGTACAAATGTGCTGGTTTCTACTTTTTATTTATTGTATTGCATAAATACAATATTTTATTATAAAGATGTACTCACTGGATTTTTTAAAAGAGCCATTATAGAGTATTTTAGGTATTAAGAACTTCACAGAAACTTCAAAGAAAAATCATAAAAAGCCTAGCTGCCAAAATCCACTGAGGAGTAAAGCCCTGACAGCTCATACAGGGTCTCACTGTCACATGGCATGGCAAGAGAGAAGGTGTAAGAGAGTAAGAATAGTAGAAACAAGTGGCTTTACTTCACCATTTGTTTGCAAACGGTGAGGAAACACCAGCAATGAGTGAATCAACTGGTGAACAATCCTCCCCTCTTCCTAAACCACAGCCTAACCATCACGACAGAAATAAAACTCCAAACAACTCATTTTTAAGGTGACAACACTCCTTTAAGTCTACAAAAACATTCCCATGTACAATTATTCTCAGAAATATGAGCAAGCAGGAAACACGCACACACAGGGTGTGCCTGACCTAATTCCACAGCCCCGCTCTGAGAACAAGATGGATTTCTAATGGAACTGCACGTCTTTCCACACTGGCTAAAGCCTGACTTTAATTTGTGTCCTGGTTTAACCCCAGATGGCAACTGAGCCCCCAACAGCCACGTGCTCACTGCTCCCTGGTGGGATGGGGAGAGAAATGGAAGAGTAACTCGTGGGTTAAGGGCCAGACATTTTAATAGGTAAAGGAAAAGAGAAGGTTGTGTGGAGACCTCACAGCACCTTCCAGGATCTGAAGGGACTCCAAGGAAGCCAGAGAGGAATTGCTCGTAATGACCTGGAGGGACAGGACACAGGGAATGGCTTCCCAGTGTCAGAGGGTAGGGATAGATGGGATATTGGCAAGGAATTCTTTCCTGGGAGGGTGGGCAGGCCCTGGCACAGGGTGCTCAGAGCAGCTGTGGCTGCCCCTGGATCCCTGGGAGTGTCCAAGGCCAGGCTGGACAGGGCTTGGAGCACTTGGGACAGTGGAAGGTGACCCTGCCATGGCAGGGGGTGGAATATGATGAATTTTAAGGTTCCTTCTATCCCAAGCTAGTCTGGCATTCTATGACTCTATAAAAGCTGTGCATGCAAGCAAAGCAAAAAAGGAATTTAGTCCCTGCTTTCCATGGGCAGGAAGGTGTTCAGCCATGCCCAGGAGAGCAGGGCTCCATCACCTGGGAAGAAAACCACTACCACTCCTAACATCCCCCCCTGCTCCTTCTTCCCCCAGTTCTGTATGCTGAGCACGATGCCATGAGGAGTGGAATATCCATCCCTGGGTCTGCTGGCCTGGCTGTGCCCCCCAGCTCCTCTGCACCCCCACCCCTCTGGTGGGTGGAGAGCAAAAAAGGCCTTGGTTCTGTGAGAGCCCTGCTCAGCAATAACTAAAACACCCCTGTGTTATCAACCTCTTTTTTCCAGCAAAAATCCAAACCACAGCCCCCTATAAGCTACTAGGAAGAAAACTAACTTTATATCAGATAAAACCAGCATAAATTCTTAAAAGATCTCTTTAGAATATTCCAAAAGTTTCTTCAAACCTAAAAGCAGAGAAACAAATTAGCAATGATTGGCTTTCTACTTTGGAGAGAAAAGGGCACTCTCATGGGTTTAAGATAAATAAGGAGTGTTTCCTGTACCTAAGGATTAGGGGAATCACTGTAAGGTATAAACCATAGCAGGGAATGCAGTACAGAGATAATGGAACTCCCCTGGGCTGGGTAACACTGGGTAAGTAAAAAAGCAGCCATCAAACTTGATCTGAAAAATTCTAATATTGGCAAGTAGGCAGCAATCCAACTTCTAATTTTCAAAATAACTATTTGCTTCTGATCATCAGATGAAGACTTTCCCAGAGAAAGAGAAAAATCAAATGATTCTGCCTGTCAGCCCAGTCCACCTGCAATAAAACTTCCCAGTGGCAGGGAGGCATTCCAGAGGGCTGTGCAGAGTGACAGGAACTCATCCAGCAGAAAGAAAGGCAAAACATGAAACGTTCTCCTCTATCAAAAAATTATACCAGATCTGATGGCTCATTCTGTAACTAAGAAGATCTTTAAACCCCACCAGTGCCACAGGCAGGGACCTTCCACTGTCCCAGGCTGCTCCCAGCCCCGTCCAGCCTGGCCTTGGACACTCCCAGGGATCCAGGGGCAGCCCCAGCTGCTGTGGGTACCCTGTGCCAGGGCCTGTCCACCCTCCCAGGGAACAATTCCTTCCCAATATCCCATCTATCCCTGCTCTCTGACAGTGGGAAGCCATTCCCTGTGTCCTGTCACTCCAGGCTCGTGTCCCAAGCCCCTCTCCAGCTCTCTTGGTCCCTTTAGGCACTGGAAGGGGGTCTAAGGTCACCCTGGGGCCTTCTCCTGTCCAGGCTGGACATCCCCAGCTCTCCCAGCCTGGCTCCTCAGGTCTCTCCCAACCAGGGAAATCAGCACTTCCAGGCTGAGCCCCAAGCAGTGCTCCGTGCACCTGAACCAATGGAGATGCTCAGGGCAAGGTGAGACTTGGCAGGGTTGCCTCTCCCTGGCACCTGTAGATACACCTGGAGCACTGGAGAACAACATGGTCCAGGCATTCACCTGGACTGTACCAGAGAGAAAAACATCTAACTGCAGCCTTCACATGCTGCTCACAAACCTCCTACTGATCCTCATTTCATTTTCCCAACACAAACACAAGCAGACAATAAAAGCTGATTTATAGGTTGAACCAGCACAGGCACATGACAAAAAGCTTTCCCCTTGTTATGAAATAACTCTATCAATATACAGAGGATTCATTTTCCATCTGGCTTCAAATGATAGATGGAAAATAATGTCCAGCAGGCCTGATGCAATGCAGGACAGCCCGAAAAAGTTGGCAAGAGACAGCAAGGAGGCTGATGAAATGCTTGATTGTTTCTCCCATTCTGTGCATAGTGCTACACTGTTAGCAAAGTTTACTGACTTACTCATTTACTTGAGGCTCAACAAAAATCCACTGTTTCTACAAATGCAATTCAAAACTACAGTTGGCAATATGGGTTTAAGGGTTTAACACTGCACTTGCACACCTTGATTTAAGACCCAGGGTCACCAGGTCCCTCTGTCACCAGCAGTGCTCAGTTTATGCACTGAACTGACCCCTCATCAGTGCCCCACACTCACAGCAGCTTTTCTTTTGCCAATTTACAATCACCAAGACTGAAACGTGCAGAAAAATAATGGACATTTATTAACTGGATGTAACCTATTACAGACTTTCCCAAAATAGGAAGGTCACACCATGGCAGCCTCACCAACAGAAGAGATGAAATGCATCCAGCAATGTTCCACCATGGAAGCAAAATTTCTCCCCACATCAACAACTTACTGCTTTTTTATTTCCCTCCCTCTGAGGCCCAAGGTATTCATGCTAGAGAGCAAACCCAAATGAACTGTAAAGGGTATTTCCACACAATCATGGAATAAAAACAGTCACCTGAAAAATTAATATTTGATCCTCACAAAGAGCTTCTTACCCCTATGGCAATGGCAGCTTTGCCAGTGCTATCTGATTAAATTCAGCACTTTTATTAAAGCTGGCAATGCCCATACAGAATACAAACCTCCTTCCTTGGCAGAAGGTTGGACTGTGCAGACCTGATGGGAAAAGGGAAAAAAAACTGTGGCAAAAGATGAGCTGTTGCAAATATAAGCAGGATAATTTTACCTAGAGACAGGAAAAACAAATGTTCCCTGCTAAAATAAACAATACTGAGCTAAACACAGTTTTAAGGCAGGTGACACCTGTAAGTTACACTTTCTCTTCAACTGTATTAAATTAAGCTACAAATACTTAGCTGAAAGCCTGCAACAGGAGTGAGTGCAGCAGACAACAGAGTCTGGCTGTGTTCTCTGCTCTACCATTTGCTGCAAAAGTATTTATAAAGATTTCAGAAAATCCCACACACTTCAGCAAAGCATAAAAAAGCAAGAGCTGCCTTATCCCTTGGACATCCCTTTTATTTCTCAGCTTTTGTTCTTCGGCAGTTAAATCCAACTTTGTTCCAAATTCCCACTACTTCAATTCCTGCATTTATATTACGAGAAGTCCAGTTTTTCAATTATAAACCGCAGCAAACAGCATAAGGACAAGAGTATTTCTGAGGGAGTTCTAAGAGAGAATCTGTTTTCTCATTTGTATTATGAGAAGTCCAGTTTTTCAATTCTAAACTACAGCAAACAGCATCAGGACAAGAGTATTTCAGAGGAAGTTCTAACACAGAATCTGATCCACCTGCAACCACCAGAAGTTCTGAGCAGAAGTGATCACCCACATTCCCTGGTGTAGCTCTGGAGCAAACCCTGTGCCCAGCACCCGTCACTTACTGCCGGCTCATCCGTGCTGGGTGCTCCCTGCAGCAGGAGCCCGAGCTCCTCCCGAGCAGAGGGAAGCACGGGCACAGCAGAGCCTCGCAGTTTAAACTCCGGAGCAGCGCCGGTCACTCCCCCAAAGCCCGGGCGGCTGATTCATGTAAATATTTCAGGTTAAAAGTCCCTCCAGCTCTGATTCGTGCAAAGTTTGAATGTAATCTGTGTGGTAACAGCTTAAAGTCTCCTCTTTTCAGTAAAAGCCTCCCGAAAATCTCTCCAAATTGTTCATTCAGACTGTTTTTGCAGGAATTGTGTGGTAGAGAAGGCTCCATTTTATTAAACCCTTGATGCCATTTGGTAAAAACCCTCCTGCCACACATCCCTTGGACGGCAGAGAGGAATTAGCCACCAGAATTTTTGGTTATGTACACGAGCATGGACACGTGGATTCACAAGCCCAGGAGCCCCAGGACTTGGGCCCAAACAAATGTACAGTAACAGAGGATAAAATGAGTTATTTTGACACACCAGTGCATTGCTGAAGAGCCTCAGTAAGAACCACCACTGTCCCTCAGTGCTCCTGTGCCACGGCCAAGGCAATACATGTCTGTCACCTGGAAATGTTCCCCTCTGTCAGCTCAAATATTAAATCAATCGCTTCTATCTCTTACTGCTTTCCCCTGAGATACAGCTGGGTTGCTCAGAGACTGCTCCAAACACAATTTCACAAAACAACAGAATTAAATATATCACACATCATCAATAATATGTAATTTTTAATGCAAAGAGAGTCTAAACAGGCAGGAAACTATTTTCCTCCTGACTCATGCCAATGATATGCCAAGCACATGTGTCCTGGCAAGTCTGAATAAAAGATGCCTTTAGAGAGCTCTTAATTAAAAACAAACCAAGCAATACAACATAGAAAAAAAAATCCAAGTCACTAATTTACCAACCTTTTTATGCCAAAACTTGTTATTACTTTTGGTTTGGGGGCAAGATTTTATTTCTTTAATGCCCAGCTCTCTCATCTGAACAGATGCAGGTGCAATAGGCTGGAGGAATTTACCAGCAAGAATGTCTAATCACCAAGAGGTGTTGTCACACACCAGCTGAGGCTGGTGGCCATCATCAGAAGAAAGAATAGATTTATATATTTTTATATATAATTTACATAATTTGTGTATGTATATTTATAAATTAGCTTTTATAATAACCCTATTTGTTTTTAGGACAGCAACTCTCCACTGTGGATCTCTCAAGATGAGCACTGGTGTATTATCAGTGTGTTCTGAACTACACAAGTTTTAATTAATGTAAGTAAAAATTAAAAATTCAGCACAGACAATACCCTAAACCAAAATTCCTCTCATCATTTACATTTTTGCTTGCTACAAAAAGTTATCTGACATTTCACCCACAGCAAAAAGCACCTACTGGTTTGGACTCTTACTTTAGAAAGGCTGCGAGCAGCTCAGAACTCCACCTTCCTTCCCTGGAAGGGATCCCAGCAAGTAACTGCTCACTCACTCCCAGCTCATCTGCCACAGCTCCAACTGCCATTCATTTCTAACCAATTACACGGCAGCAGCTCGGAAAACTAACAATAGGTGGCACATTTTTGAAAGTTGGATGCAAGTCACAGGAGCTTTCAAAATAATAACAGTGAAAAAACTCAAAGCAAACCCAAGAAACAAACACAGGGAGGCTGCAATGGCAGACAATTAAATTTGTAAGGAAATATTGCCAGGTTGAGAAGGAGGTTCAGACTCCAGGTCCGGCAGCAGTTTGTGTCCAGTGCGGAAGGGCAGAAGCAGGACTGGCAGTCAGGTGTCCCCAGCACTGGGAATCTTGCCCCCAGTGGGGGCTGGCTCAGGCTGGCACCGGGTCCCTGCCAGGGGCACTATCTGCATGCCCACGGGCGCTGCCCTATCTCAGCACAGCAGGTGCTGCAGGCTGCTTCAGATAAAGCCACAGCTGAATTTTCCTGTGCAAGGGCAGAGATGCTGCTTAGAGCTGAGGCACAAAAGGAACATTATCAGTGTTGTCCTTAGAAAGAACAGAGTTCTCCAAATCAGACACATGGTTTAATTCTCATTAAGATACTGACAATAAGAAAAAGCAAAACAAACATAAGGCTCCTTTCACGGTGCAGCTGCATTAGTAACTGCAAGTAATACTGAGTAATCCGAAACCAAAATAAACACAGGAGTTTTATTTAGCACAATTACAGCTCTTTGGAAAACACCTCCTGATTTATTTTGAGGCAGGCAAGAGCAGGGGCTACAATTTCATCTAGGTGAGGCCAACCATTAGCACTCTGCCAATTCCTGTCAGCAGAGAACCTGATACCTTATTTTCAAGAACTGAAAAACAGTTCATGATTTCAAACCAGCCAAGGTTTACAAAGGGACATTGGCAAGACACCTCTTGCTTTGTTTACATGCCTGGATAAATATTTTACATGTCAAGCATAGTTATAACACTTTCTAAGAATACTCCATTACATTCTTTCTTCTATGACTAATAATTCTTCCACAAAAATATTTGGCTAGTGCAGCCTTACAGCAAAATTAGCCAGGCACTGGAGCCGTATTTTGAGGGAGTAAGAAAAAAGGGAAATACCACAAAAAATATATGAAATTGAAAAAGCAGAGAAGATGCCTATTTCAACACACATAATGAGGTGTTTGTGCTGATAGAAGGTGTCCATTTGGGTACTGGATAAGGTCATTCTTGAGAGGGGAAAGCTCTAAAATTGAAGTGTATTCCAGAACAGGCCTCTCTGGCTTGTTTTTACCCTGACAAGTGAGAACCCAGCCATATTCTAGCCAAAACTGTAGCTGGTTTTGTGTCTATCTCGAAGATAACATGCAAAAGAAATTCCAGGAATTTTAAAAAGGAAATTTATTTCAAGGAAAAAAGGAAATTTTCCAGGAATTTATTTCAAGGAAATGGTCTTCAAAGCCTGTCCTTGTGAGGGACATTCACTCTTCTTCTGAATAATCCAAGAGACTCTCAAATTAATTAGCATCTTTCAGCAGCAGAGCTTATGTGTGATTTTAATAAATCCTTAACAAGAAGACAGGTTTCCCTGCAGAGCCTGCTAATTAAAGGGTCTATAAATGTCCCAAAAGCAGCTCCCTCTAACCTGAGGATTTCAACTCAGTCCTGACCAGAGGTGACCACACTGTGACATTTTAGAGCTCATAACATGGCCTGCATGAAATGAGGTGGCTTTTGTCAGCCTGGCTGAAGACACAAGACATCAATCACCTCTTACTGCTGAACATGGAGCACCTCTCCCTTAAGCACAAGTCCCAGCAGGGGAACATTTCCTCCAGCCCTGTGTGCCAGACAAGGCCTGGGCAGCACGAGGGGCTGGAATGCTCCTTGTCAGGGTCCAGCTGCTCCAGAAGTAAAGCCTTTAAGGCTCATGGCTCTCAGTCTGGTTCACAGGAGGTTTTGTTTTGAGTTATTTTTACTTCAGCTGCGACAGCCTTCTAATTAAAGATAGCACTAAGTGTCTGCAGTACACAGGGTGAGAAGCTGGAGAACACTATTTTCTGCACTAAGAATTATTTCATCTCTCAGAAATGCAATCATTCTACTCTCTAAGTGGTGAAGTGGCATTTCCTATAGCTGTTCATAACACCTTTAAAATGCTCTTGGAATGATTTAACAGCACAAAGTCAAGACACACAGAGGTGTCACAGCCATGGCATATTAACCAATTTTCTGAAAACAACTGATTTTCAAAACCAACTTTAAAAAAGAGGGACCCATGATCTTAGCAAAGAACATTTTGTAATAGGGACATATGACAGACAGGATATCAGTTAAATATAGCACAGTGCTAATGCACAAAGCTCCCTACAGCTTTATAATTATCAATAAACAAACCCAGTTTCCCACCTGCTCAGCCAGCACAAGGCAACAGAAATCATTAGACTGGTTTCACTTCAGTATCTTGTGCAGAGCATCCCAGCTGATCTACTCTAACCCAGCTGTTTATCACTCCTTGGGCCTGACAGCAAAACTGCACGTCAACACAGCTCCTTGCATCAAATAAACTCATTCTGGTCTTTCTGAGAGCCACCTTGCTCAGCCCTGCGAGGGGACTTCCACCCCCAGGACAGCAGGAGCAGTGACAGAGCTGTCACAGCGCCCTTGCCACCCCACCCAGCACATCTCAGCACAGCCTCACCCCGAGCCTGAGCTGGGACAGGGGCAGAGATGCTCCAGCCCCATTACTGGATGTGAAACAGGAGAGAATGCTGGGAATGAGAAAGCTCCTCTGCCACGTGCCCAAGAAATGCTCATGATCAATACTGTTCTCCATTAGTGAAGCATCCCAATCGATGGATTCGACCGCACTCAAAGGGAGCTCTGAAATCACTGGGCAGCACAGCTGAGTCCAGAGATCAGCAGCACTTAGAATAAAAGCTAAAACCTGCCTCTCCCTAGAGACTCAAACATTAGCTAATTTACACATGCTTAGGATGGATCTCAGCAAAGCCTGGATATGGGCAAAACCTTATGGCCTTTAGATGCTTTATATTAAAGCTGAACCACTTCTCAAATATACCTGAATGACCTGATTTGCACATGACTGAATAATCTTATGATTTTTCATATTTGTAACTTGGTCAGTTACAGTCTGAAAGGAAAAAGAAAAATTAGATACTATAGAAAAAGGCCAGGTTGTGCTCATCATGTATGAAACTCCATGGATTTAAGAAATCGAATTTTAACTGCAAATCAAAACCTGAGATTTTAATGATCTCTATTTCTTTTCTATTTTTCAGTTGGGTTCCTTTCCCAGCAGAGGCAGTAAAGTCTTTTTTTCCAAAACCCCTATCAGTTTAAAGGCCTTTGCTATGTACACATCCATCTCCTGCAGCTGTATCAGCCCCTGACACCTGACTAAGGGCTTCTCAGCAAGCATTAGACTACAGGGAAGTCTGCAAGTGCCTGCTGGAACATTTCTGTCAATGGATTAGGGAACTCATTCATAGCCACCAACTGCCACAGCAGATAACATTCCAGGCAGACGGAAGCTTTTCTGTGGGTAGAGATTACGTAACACTATGATTTTTAATCCACTTGCCCAGAGGAAGAAGAAATGAGCTCACTTTCATGGAGGTTAAAGCCTCCTTATTCTATTTTTCTCCATTATTTGTTCCAGTCATGTTGAACTAGTAGATGATACTGAGCACATGAACTGAGGGACTCAGAAAATCCACTGTGCTCATCTCCAGTCCATCCAGAAACTCTGCTGCTGCTGCCATCACTTTGTCTCTTTCCTGCCTTTTCCACGTTCACATCTTTTGTGGACCCCTCACCCCAACAGATTCTGAGTTACCAGAATAACCAGAGAACTGCAGTCATTCAGTTATAAAACAGGCACCACTTAGAAAAAAAATAACATGAATGGTTATTAAACTGAGCATATAGCTCAAAGTGGGACAGATGCTTAATCCTGACAGTTTACAGGACATCCAGAGGCATCACGTGGACACAGATTCATTTCAGGAAACGTGACCAGCTGCTGTCCCAGCACAGCGAGCCACAGGGCTGGGCTCCAAGGGGCTCAGCTATGCTTTCTAGTCCAGGAATTACATTTATTGAAAACTCCTCTTTTATTAAACATGGCCTTGTTATTTACATCTTCCTCTCTGTTTTGCAAAGCTACCTAGCCGAAACTTTGCATACAAAGCACGTGGCAGCAGCAATCATTAACTGTTACACACCACTTCTCACTGCTGTCACAAGGGTCAGTTCTCCTGTTTTTATGGCTGCCAAGCTCTGCTTCCTCCTGAAAACTTCCTGATTCGATGGACTAAACTCTGACACCCAACACAGGTCAGGGATGTAGCACTGGTTTATGGGAGCTGGTTGGGAAATGCATCCATTTCCCAGTTCTTGGAAATGCTGCTGCCACTGAAAGCAGGACTGACTAATACACTCTAATCTAGACTATTTGTCCACAAATTGCAGAAGCAGACCTGACACAGAGCTGTACTCTCATTTCTCTATCTTTAGTCCATTTCCATCACCTCTTTTTTATTGCTTTTTTTGGCTACTTCTGTATTGAACCTCAGGCAACTTTTTATTCTTCCAGTAAAAAGCTGAGTAGTTCTCAGTCACTCAGTGGGATACATATGACTGTTACATTTTATAGTTCACAAGGGTATTTCTGTATTTGTGTGTTCAGTAGCAAAACCAAAGCAATGGCTGAACATTCCTGCTCCCAGGAGCAATTCATGGATTAACACAATTTTTAACAGCTGCACACAACACTTTTGAGGTTGTTCTGAGGACAACAAGAAAAAAACCAATCATAAATTGCAGAAGAAATTACTGAATGTTGAGCTTCAGCAACTACAGCCCATGCTCAATGCTGCTTCCAAGACTAACAGACATTGATTTTCCTTCTTGATTTCAGGCTTGTGCTTATGGACCAGCTGCCCTTCAAAAGTCCTTAGTGCTCCTTTGTGCTCCAAAAAGTGGATCCAAAGCCCACAGGGGCCAGTGAAGTCTGTGCAGAGGCTGGAGGACACATTGTGACTGCAAATTAGAACTGGAGCAACACACAGGAGGAGAAATGGTTGTGAAAACTGATGGAATAACATAGGGAAGGAAGGTTCCTACTTCAGCACCTGTAATTTTTGCCCTGTAACACTCCCAATACACATCCCCTCCCTGGATTACAAGTCCCAGCTTCTCTGCACTGTCATGGCTCAGAACAGGGAGCTGTTCAGTGAACAATTCACATTGCAAGGCCATCCAAAAGCCAGACACCCAAAACTGTACCAGCCTTGGCAAAGATGGTCCAGCAGTGCTACCCTACTGTCATGTTGGAATCAGAGGGGACATTGGGGTCAGAAACCTGAAATCAGAGTGGCTTTCATCAGCAGCCTGGCCAGGTCTCCCCAAAAAACAGATATTGCAATCACAGTTTCTACAAAAATGTTAATGACACCAAATTGGTAATTTCTAAACTTTACTTAACTCTAATTATGCTATTTATGAATAAAGTGAAGAAAAAAATGCTGATGGCTCACCATTCTTTTACATTTTCGCCCACAGAAAAGGTGTTTATGCTGCTTGTCTATGTGGGTTAAATTAGCCAGTAATGTACTGATTCTCTGGCTAAATTCACTTTTTATTAAGAAACTCATTTAAAAATCTGGAGATCCTTCAGACAGCTCAAGTGACCTTTATCAGTAGGCACCAACTCAGCAATTTTCTTGTAAAGAAAGAGCTCATTATCCACACACTCCTCTGGGATCCCCAAGCAGAACACAGCAGTTCCAGAGTCCATCCCAAGCTGAAGCTTTCAGAAGACTCACTTTGCATTAATTAGGCAGGATTTGACTTTCTAGGAGGAGGAAGAATTCTCGACAGTGGCTTTGGCAAGCACAGGCACCAAAGAGAGAGCTCACAGGTGCTATTTCAGGAGTGCTGCAAGGCTCCTTCCCCCAGATTTGGCTGCTGAGTTGGCCTTTCATTGTGCAGTGACTTTCCAAACAGACTCTGCAGCTCTGTGATGCAATTATTAATCCAGTCCCACTGCCTGGCCAATGTCCCCTGGTGATCACAGCTTTTGGCAAAGGGGGACAAAGGTGTTGTTAACTACAGCACTGGAGCCTTACAGCAAATTCATTACACAGGGTCAAATGTTACTTACTTTTCTCTACACCCCAATTTTCTGCTTGTGGGTTTTCAGGTGTTTAAGTAGAATTACCAGCAAGACTTTTAAACAATATTATACTTTGGTTCTCCTGAATGTCCTGCTACACAGTGAACCGAACACTTGGCTGCCTGTTGTGGGCACATGGAATGAGCTCAAGATGAGGTCGAGTGACAAACACACCCTGGCATGGCCCAAACTCAGGGCTGAAAGTATCAAGTAATAAAATGAGATGATGATTCTTACTTCTCGTGACCTGTAAAGACAGACTGAGTCACCACACAAAAAATGCTACAATATCCTGAACAGAAAACTCCAAGCAAGTGGTTATGAAACCTCTTGGATTCTGAGAAGGCAGGACTGAGCATGCCAAAACATGAAGGTACTTCAAAGAGACTGAGGTAAGATCAGACTTATGATCACATCAGCTGAAGTAAGAGAGTTTCTCAAGCCTGATGGTTAAAAATACTTTGGGGATGTAAATATTGATTACTGGTGTGCAGAGCTCAGGTAAGGACTCTGGAGCACATGAAAACAAAGTGTAACTTTGAGTGATTTTATACTGGACACATCCAACAACTCTAGATGGATCTTAGATGATACATTTCTGTTAGCACAACCAGTGATGAGGCTTCTGGAGTCTTATCTGCCACTCCAAGAACTGTCTCAAACCCTTCCCAGAAAATAAACAACCCCAAGAAAAGCCCATATTCACTTTCTCTGTCTGCAGGTACATGCACTTCATACCAAACAGCTCAAATGACTTTGCTACCTGGTTCTTACCACTGTTAAGAAGGACAGAAATAACCAGTTTGGTTCTTTCACCTACAACTTCCTCCAGCTGCCCCTGAACTCCACTCATTTATAGAGAGCAACTACAAAACAGAAAACTCCCCCAAAACAAAATGATGTCATGAAGTCCTACCAGAAAGATCATTCTTTTCAAGCCCAAATCAAACACAAAACTCATCCCCTTTAATTCTGGCAGCTGAAGACAGCATCAAAAGACATCAAAAAGCATTTCACATGCTGCAAATTAGTCTGTCTTGAAACAAACACCAACAAATCAGCACATGCCTATTTTCATGACAGCAGAACTTACTTTAACCTGTCCTTAATTGCTTTAAGATAAGGTGAAGAAAGTCTAGACACAGTCTTCTGCACAGGCTTCCCCTGGTTTACATAAGCTGCTGCATTTCAGCTACAAGATCAGAACATGGATGTTATTATGGAAAATAAAGACAATTGTTGTACAGGCTGCTTTGCAGAAGAACATTTGTTAGTGATGTAAATACAAAGTTATGCTATAAACAGAGTATTTATTTTAGCAAAAGGTGGCTGCTTCCCTAAACAGAATAATAATAAAGGCACATGGAAATCCAGCCTGGAGAATAATAACTCTCACAAGCAGCTTTGCCTACACACTAACCCACAATTCCTGACCCAAATAATTCAATGTTTTGATGCTCAGATCACTGAAAACACTTCTGAGAACTGAGCACTGAGGTATTTATAACCCTCAAAGCCAGGTGACTGTGAGCAGTGCAGCCTGCACAGGGTAAACAAGGACACACCTGAACAGGGAAAGCTCAGGGTTCCCGTTGATTCCCAGACACAACTTCCTTCCAACGAGCTGTTTGTGACTGCTGCTAATGCCAGCAGGAAGGACTGGGACTGAGGTGAGGATAAGGCTCTCACAGGGACCGCAGGTGAACTCTCTGCCTTAAAGCCATGATCTACAGCTACAACACGATTTGGCTTGCAGCAATCCCAGAACAATTCAAAACACTCTCCCTACAGAGGTTCTCAATCTCCCAGGTTTACAGAACCCCACAATGGTTTGAGTGGGAAGAGACCTTAAAGCTCATCCTGTTCCACCCCCTGCCATGGAAGGGACACCTTCCACTGTCCCAGGTTGGTCCAAGCCCCATCCAGCCTGGCCTTGGACACTTGCAGGGAAGGGGCAGCCACAGCTGCTCTGGGCACCCTGTGCCAGGGTCTGCCCACTCTCACAGGATATTTTTTCCCAATATCCCATCTAAATCTACTGTCAGGGTGAAGCCCATCTCCCTTGCCCTGCCACTCCAGGCCCTTGTAAATAGTTTCTCTCCATCTTTCTGCAAGCTCCTTTCAGCTCCTGGAAAGCCACAATACAGTCACCCCAAACCTTCTCTTTTTCAGCCTGAACAACCCCAAATCTCAGCCTTTCCTCACAGCAGAGCTGCTCCATCCCTTTAATCATCTCAGTGGTCTCCTCCAACAGCTTCATGTCCTTCCTGTGCTGGATCTCAGGGTTGGAGGCAGCTCTGCAGGTGGAGTCTCACCTGAGCAGGGCAGAGGAAGAGAAGCCTTCCCTCCCCTGCTGCCCACACTGGGGGAGCAGCCCAGGGCTCTGGAGTTCTGGGTCCAACACTCCTGACCAGGGCATGTCCAAGCAGCTCATGCCCAAGTCCTTCTCCCAGGGCTATTCTCCAGCTCTTCATTCCCAGCCTGGATTGATACTGGAGGTTGACCTGACCCTGATGCAGGACCTGGACCTTGGTCTTATTAAGACTGCGTTTTTATCATCCCTTCCCTGAAGTGCCTCAGGTCACTGAGATGGCAGAACAGAGACAGGCAGGACCACACTGACACAAAAATGCGCCTACGAGCAGAGGTGGGCTGAGGTCTCACTCATTCATCCATTTAGATTAAAACCCCTCAGAAATTCCTGCTCCTTTCAAAGCACAGTGGGGCCAGAAAGGAGGCAGGAAAAGGAAGGTTAACTCAAGCTGAAAAACGTGTTTAAGAATAACACTGCACCAGCCTACAGCCCCAGAACACGTGTAGGAGGGTGGTGTGTGTCCAACCAGCACCCCGAGGGAGGCTGGTTCCATCCTGGGGGTGGTGGGCACAGCACGGGGCACTGGGCACAGTCCCGGCCTCACACACAGCCCAGGAGAATGCGAACACATCACGGCACGAGGATACCTGGGGATAACAGTCCCAGCCCCCCAGCAAACGCAGAGTGTAGGAGACCCCCTCTGCAAAGACCCCCTTGGTAAGTACACACTACAAAGTGGCAGCACCGCCATCCTCACAGATGGCCCCCGTCAGTGCACACAAGGTGCTGTCCCCAGACACCCTCAGAGCAGCCCCCAAAGCTCTCCTGGCCCCTCCGAAGCACATTCACAACAACAGAGTCTGCTGTGACCCCCGGACACCCCCTCAGCCCCACAGCCCACTCCAGCACATCCTGTGTGACCCCCAAACACTCCCTCAGCCCCACATCCACAGTAATGGCCAGACACCCCCCAGACCCCTCATCTATGCCTCCTGTGATCCCGATACCTCCCGAACCCCCTCCAAAGCCAATTAACAACAACGGAGCCCCCTGTGACCCTCAGCGAGCCCCTCAGCCCCCACTCCCAGGTTTCCTGTGACCCCCAGGCCCCTCTCGGCCCCGCACTCTCCTCTGTGCCCGCTGGGCCACGAAAGCCCCCCCCCCCCCCCCAACCCCCTTTTCCGGACACAGAGCGCACTGCGGCCGCCCCCAGGCCCGTAACCGCCCTCAAAGCGCCGAGAGCACGGAGAAGACCCCCTGAAGCCCAGAGGAGAGCGGGAAGGGGCCCCTAGAGCCCCGCAGGGTCCGCTGCCACCCCCCGCCGCCCCTCGAGGCCTCACTCACCGCGTCCCCGCCGCGGCCGCTCCCTCAGGCGGGCGGTGGGCGGGGCCCCGCCTCTGAGCCCCGCCCGCCGCCCACGCCGCCATCTGATTGGGCCAGCTCCGTGATTGGCTTCCCCAATTGGCCAATAGAAACCAAGAAAGCATGAGGAGGCGGGGCGAGAGGTGTCGGTGCCCGCGGGGAGCGGAGCCCGCCCAGTCCAGCCCAGTCTCCTCCCAGTCCAGCCCAGTCCAGCCCGGTCCCCTCCCAGTCCAGCCCAGCTCCCTCCCAGTCCAGTCCAGTTCCCTCCCAGTCCAGCCCAGTTCCCTCCCAGTTCCCTCCCACAGCCCCTTTTTGTCCTTAAAATCGCCTCCCAGTCCCATCAAACAAATCCACTCCCCTCCGAGTGTATCCCAGTCCCCTACCAGTCCATCCCCGTATATCCCAGTCTATGCCGCTGCCCCCCAGTGGTTCCAGAGCCCTTCTAGTGCCCCTTCTGCTCCTAAAAGTATTCTTCTTGTCCCTCCCAGTCCCATTCGCTCCTGTCCTAGCGCCTCCCAGTCTATCCCTTCTTGTCCCTCCCAGTCCCAAAAAGTGCCCTTTTTGTCCCTAAATGTCTCACAGTCCTTTCCAGTCCTGTGCAATCCCTCCCAAATCCCATTCAATCCCCTCCAAGTTTATTTCAGTCACTCCCAATCTATCCCAGTGCCCTCCAAATCTCTTCCAGTCACTCCCAGTCTATCCCATTAGCCCCCCGCCAGTCGCCTCCCAGTGCCCCTTTTGTTCCTAAAAGTATACTTTTTGTCCCTCCCAGTCCCTTCAGAGCCCATCCCAGCCCCTCCCAGTTACCCCTAGAACCCCACAACGTGCGTGTCCCCGCATCCCCGGTGTGCGCGGGGGCAGGTGGGCACCCTCCAGGTGTGCTCGCACCTCCCGTTGCTCCGGGACCGGTGCGCCCCTTTCCCCCTTTTTCCCGTTCCCCCTTTCTCCCTTTCCCCCTCTCCCCTCTCCCCTTTCCCACCCGCGCCTGGCGGACAGAAAGTCTGAGCCCCGCTCCCGGGGCTGCTCCCGGTGTGTCCCGGCCCGGCTCCATCCCCGGCAGCAGGAGCTCTCCCGGTGTGTCCCGGTGTGTCCCGGCCCGGCTCCATCCCCGGCAGCAGCTCTCCCGGTGTGTCCCGGTGTGTCCCGGTGTGTCCCGGCCCGGCTCCATCCCCGGCAGCAGGACCCCTCCCGGTGCTGCCGGTACCGGGCGGAGCGGGGCGGGGGGAGCACGACGCGGCCCCGGGCGCTGCCCCCGCCGCTCTCGGTCCTCCCGGGGCTCGGGCTCCTTTCGATTTCGGTTTCCGCCAGGATCGCCGCGGGGACGGGAGCGGAGCGCTGCGGACGCGGCGGCAGCGCCGGGCTCCGCTCGCACCCCACGGCCCCGGCCATGCAGGTAGGAGCCCGGCCCTTGTCCTCCCCCATCCCCGGCCCCTCTTGGGATTTCTCCTCCTCAGCCGGGGCTGGAAGTTCATGCCCTGGGGGGTGACCCCCTGCCCCATCTCCAAACGGGCTCACGAAGCCCGGAGCAGCCTCTGTTCCCGCATTTGGTTCTCAGCAAAAAGCTCCTCTCACACATCTGGGGGTTACTTTTCACCCTACTTTTTCTCACTTTCCCTCTCGAACACCCCCAAGGACGATATTTCCTCTTGAAGCAAAAAAAAAAAAAAACCCAAAAAACCCATGTCAGAAAAGTCTGAAAGCAGCTAAGCAGGGATAAAAGAAAGAACATAAAATTAGTATAACATAATAAAAATTCAGAATGTATCTCGAGGCCTAGAAATCTTTAGGAGCAAGAAAAAGACCAGATTTGTTCTGGTTTTACTGTAAATCTCATTTCTAAGAGAGTCATGTCGATGGGAGAAAATTAAAATAACTTTTAGAGAGTTCTAGACAAAATACACTGCTGATTTCTTTCACTTTTATTTTCCCCATAGCTTATTGCTTAGAGTGAATCTGAAAGACAGTTTGCATTGCTGCCAAGCCTGCTCAGAGTTTATTCTGGGGTCTCACTGTTCTCCTCATGTAGTGTCAAGTAGCTGCTTGCTTTTTAAATCCAATCCAGTGACCACCAAAGTGTCCTTCTGCTGAAGAAATCCTCCCACCACTTGCTGCCTTCCTCCTGCTGTAACTCGCAGGGAAGCATTTTTCCCTGGACTGATGCACTGTATTGCTCCTGTCCCCTCTTCTCCTGATTTTGGGAGCTTCAGCTTTGCATTTAAGACGTGTCCAGCTCCCATCTCCTCACCCTCATTTTCAGAGGGCTCAGCTCCTCTGTCAGCACACACAGTTGAGGGGTGTCTGCTCTAAATCACCTGCAAAAGCCTGCCTGAGCCTGAAGTGCTCGGAGTTGGTAACTGCTTCAGAAAATACCATGTGACAGCAAATTTGTTAATTTTCCAGTGAGTGAAGCTGAGAAATTGCTGGGATTCACATTAATAGGTTTTTAAGGGGAAACATTATCTGCTTGGCTGTCAGTAATATTTCAAGATCTAGATGTGGCTGGAAGCAGGATCTGAGCTCCCTTCTGGCTCACATGCCCTGGCTGAGGGGGAAAAGGAATTCCTGAGGGGGCCAGAACTCCATGGAGAGTGAGCAAGAGGAGCTTGCATCTCCCCAAACCATGGGATGGCCATTTCCACTTATGCCCAAATGATCACTGGGGACAGAGTGAGAGATCCCTCTCCATATGAGGTTTTCAAGACAAAATCAAAGCACTGTTGCCAGGTTTATTTTCACAGCTCTAAGAACTGAAGTGCTCTTCTAGAACCTTGAGCATCCATCGAGCATCAGAGGGTCCTGCAGGAGCACAGGCACTGCAGGCTCTGCCAGCCTTCGCTCCATCTCCTGCTTCCCATGGGGAGTGGGGATGGATAACCCCCCTCCAGAGCCTGAATGAGGGCAGGTTCCTCTGCTAAACAGCTGGAGAATGGGATCTCTTGGCAACCAGGGACTGGAAAATTGAGAGGAAGAGCTGTAGACAACACATTATGTCTGTGGCTGCTGAAAGTCTGGTCAGAGAAAGAGTCAGATAAACTTTCCCAAGCATTACTCTGTGAAGTTTGAGAAAGCTCAGAGGCAGAATTAAAACAATCCTTAATCTTTACAACTAGTGTTTTAAACGTATTATTTACTTACAAAATATTTACAAGAAGGGTGTTATTCCTAATTAACCAATAGTATAAAGAGTATTAATTAAAGACCAATCAAGTCCAACTTTATCATAACTATCTACAAAAGAATATATAGTGTCTAATACAAGTTACATTTACCTTCTGAAAACCCAAGAGTTTTTGTCACTTCATTCATCCATCCTGAATACAACAACAACAACACACATCACATCACACTGCTATGAGAAACCAGTTAGGAAATACTGGAGCAGGTGGAGTGTCTTGGTTTGGAAAGCCAGGTGTTTGCTAAGGAAGGCAGGAACCTCCCCTGTCCATACAGATGGCAAATAGAATCCAATCTGCTTGGCAATCCAGGACATGGAGGCACCTCCAAAGCAAAGGCAGGACCAGAATTTCCCCTACTGATGTATCTGATCTCTTTTGCAGGGCAAAGTGGCCATCAGCTCTTCCAGCCCCGTGGTGGCCGTGTCGGTGCCACCCCCATCCCAGGGCAGGCCCTCACCCATCAGCACTGGGCAGATCTTCAGGCTTCCAGGGAGGCTGAGTGAGTAGAGGTTAAGCAAGTGAATGCTGCCCAAAAAGGAGTTGCCATGGGGTGGGACAGGGTGGGTACAGCCATGGTGTCCCACCCAGGGACCATTCCCTGCTGGCAAGGGGCACACGGCTTCCTCAGGGTTCATTTTCTCTCTTTGTGGTGTTTTTACCTGTGAGCGCTTAATGTAGAGGGAAAGTTTGGTGATGGAGAAGAAACCCCACCCTGCCACTCAGCAGTTTTGAGAACAGAGCTGTTTTCCTGGTTTCAGGAATCCAGCCCTCCCTGTGGAGCAAGGAGGACGTGATCCACTGGCTGCGATGGGCTGAGGAGGAATATTCCCTGCGGCCCACTGAGCAGAGCAAGTTTGAAATGAACGGCAAAGCCTTGTGCATCCTCACCAAGGACGACTTCAGACACCGAGCTCCCAGCTCAGGTTAGACCAGGGCTTTGTGAGCACCATCCCAGCACAAGGAGTATTGTATCTGCAGGGACCCTTGTGGCAGGGAGGAATGATGAATCTGACTCCATGCTCTCAGAAGGCTAATTTATTACTTTATGATACTATATTATATTAAAGAATGCTATACTAAACTATACTAAAGAATATAGAATAAGAATATATAGAATATAGCACAGAATGCTAAAAAGACAATAAAGAAAACTCATAACTCTCTCCAGAGTCCCGACACATCTTGGCACTGCTTGGCCAATGAATCAAAACAACTCACAGCAGAATCCAATGAAACAATCACCTGTGGGTAAACAATTTCCAAACACCTTCCAAAGGAGCAAAACACAGGAGAAGCAAATGAGATAAGAATTGTTTTCCTTTTTCTCTGAGGCTTCTCAGCTTCCCAGGAGAAAAATCCTGGGCAAGGGAGTTTTTCAGAGAATGTGAATGTGACAAAGGAGTGCTCTGCTGAGAGGGATCAATGGGTCCCAGCAGAGTGGGTTTTATGCTGGAGATGAGGACAGCTCTTCCTTTCTCTGGTCCATCTGATCTGCAAGTACTTTAGGATGGGGAACAACCCCACACTGTGTAGTTCAGAATCTCAGCAACGTTACCTGAGAGAGACCATTGCCCAAAGGCTTCTGAGCAGAGTTTCCTTCCCTGCAGGGGACGTGCTTTATGAAATACTCCAGTTCATTAAAACTCAGAGAAGAGCTCTGGTGTGCAGCCCCTTGCTGAACTCACCCTTCAGGAAAGCCAGGAGCACAGAGGAAGGTATGATGGGAGAAAAATATCCTGGGAGAGTGGCAGTGTCCAGCAGGCAGAACCTGCCTGGTTGCACACACCTGGGGCTTGGAGCTCAGCCTGTGGAACCATCCCACATCACCTGAGAGAGGCAACCAGGCCCAGCAAAGTCCAGGACACCTGGGAAGTTTGTAGTGATGCAGCAGGTCAGAACCAGTGCTGTGGGGGTCTGTGGCAAACGGGCAAGGCTGTGACTTCCCTAAGAAGTCTGCCTGCAGATTGAGATTTGGATCAGGGATGGTCAAAGCCAGGCAGAGGCACAGCTCTGCTGGAGACTAGTCCTGCAACATAGCTGGGAAAGGGCTGAGGAGCTGGGCTGAGCTTACACAGAGCTTCTGGTCAGCGGGTGGGGTGGGGGCCAGTGAGGCTTCTTCGTGCCCTTGGGGGGCCCAGGTAGGAGTGACGGTGGGGTTGGATTGCTGTCAGGGGCTGGATGTGTGTGGAGGTGCATCTGGGAGCACTTTCCTGTGTCCTGTGCAAGGTAATTAACGTATTAAGTCCCCACAACAATTTTCCAGGGGGTGCCTGTGCTCTGGGGCCTTTTCCTCTGCCAGTTTTTCTTCTGCATCTGACCCTTACCCTAGCTAGCATCTCCTCTAACCCCCCTGGACTTTGTGCTGCTCCAGCCTTAGGAAAATCCCAGGCTTTCCTCAGCACCCTCCTCCTCTGCTGGGCTGGTCCCAGGCTGACAAGCACCCAGGCTGTCCCTCCCCTCCTGTTTCAGGGCTTTGCAGGGTCTGGGACCCTAACGAGCCACAGGGTGCTTATTAGGGTTTTTTCACAGGTGCAGACTGCAGTGCTGAGGCTGCCCCAGTTGTTTCCTCGTGGCTGGGCTGTGCAGAGCAGCCCCTGAACCTCTCCCACCACAGCTCAGAGAGTAGCTGCAGGCCAGGTGCCATCTGCTCTTTTCCTGCTACCCTGTCGGCCCCAGTGGATGGGAAAATTGCAGGTAGTTATGAATTTATAGCCTTGTCCCTTGGGGAAATGAGATGTTGCTTTGTCCTGTCTGCCCATCTGTCTCCCTTCCTCTCATTCCCTGCTTTTCCACCTGAGTTTCCCCACCTGAAAAATTGTAACCGCTCTGAGATCTCGCAGTGAAAGTGCCGTGCCTGAGCTCTGATTCCTTCTCATATCTATTGTCGCTGCTAAATGTGCAATCCTGCTGCTGGGGCAGCCTGGCTGGAGCACGGTGGCAGCTCTGAGAGCAGCATTTGCCCCGTGCTCAGACTGCAGGCTGCTCTGGGAGTACGTGTACCAGCTGCTGGCCGACCGCCGCTACGAGCCCTACATCAGGTGGGAGGACAGGGAGGCCAAGGTGTTCCGCGTCGTCAACCCCAACGGGCTGGCCCAGCTCTGGGGCAACCACAAGGTGAGTGCAGCTGAGAGGGAATTTGGCATCCCTGAGAAGGAGTTTGTCACCCCTGCATGTCCCTTTTGTGAGCTGTTCCCTTGGTCCAGGGGCTGGGGAGGGGGACACGGGCGGTGCAGGGTTAGTGAGAGATGCCAGCCTGGTGGTTGAGGTGGGACTTTCTCGCCCCTTGGAAATGAAACCATGAAGCCAGTCTGGGTTAGGGACCCACAATGCCCCAAACCTCCTCTAATGTCCCACGTGTGGCCCTGCTGCACAAGCGCCAGACCAAGAGTTGTTGCTTGCTTTTGCTCAACACCCCACAATCCTGTTCTCCTTCCAGAACCGGATGAACATGACCTATGAGAAGATGTCACGAGCGCTCAGACACTACTACAAACTCAACATCATCAAAAAGGAGCCAGGGCAGAAGCTGTTGTTCAGGTGAGGTGAAGCAGAGCAGAGAAATGAGCTGCCTGGGACAGCGTGGATGGGGCATGCAAAGGTGATGAGCTCCAGATGTTGGCAGCTGTTTAATCCGGCAACATCCTCCCCTGCACATACCCCAGTGGGTTTGTGTCCAGCTCTGTCCTGTGCCAGCTGGGACCTCAGTGCTTCCTGGGATCCTCAGCAAAGCCCAAGGATGGCAAATCCCCTCTGAGCTCCAGAGCTCAGCTGGTCACAGACTCATGGAAGGGTTTGGGGTGGAAAGGATTTTAAAGCTCCTTTCATTCCACCCCCTGCCATGGGCAGGGACACCTTCCACTCTTCCAGGTTGCTCCGAGCCCTGTCCAACCTGATCTTGTTGAGGGCAAAGGCTCCAGCACTTACACCTTTGTTTGGGGCTGGGTTTGGATGTGCCCTTAAAGTCATCACCAAAATGTATTTCAGGTTTTTGAAGACTCCTGGGGAGGCTGGCCATGAGAAATCCAGCAAACTGGAGCAGCTGGAGAGTGAGGACCATGAAGATTTGAAGGAAGACCCACTGGAGGTTTCACCACAGTAAATCTTTGCAGGCTTCACTTCAGTGCATCACAGGGACACTTGTGCTTTGCTGGGCAGTGCTGGTGTCTCTTGCCTCTCCTGGACAGAAGGCCACAGAGCTGGCCTGGATTTCAAAACCTGCTGTGAGCCAAATCTGGGACATCTCTGGGGCTTCATTAGCAAAACACACCCAGAAGCTGTGCCCCACCCCAAAGGCACAGGGGGATGTGTGGACTGGTCTTCTGCTGGTTCCTCTCCTGCCCTGTGGGAGGGATTGTGATATTTTTGCTCTGAAATTTTGATACTTGTCTTTAAGGTCCAAACCTGTGGAAAAGATCCCTCTGTTCCTCCAGGGAGATGAGCTGAGCTGAGCAGGAGCTCTGGGCTGAGCACCTGCTGCTCTGCCTGGGCAGTGAGAGCTGTCCCCAGCTGTGAGCGAGGGCACACTGCAGATGTGGAGCATGCTGGAATCTCTGTCTCCTGTGAGGTTGCTCCTGGGATTAAGGTTAGGAGTGTGCTGAAATACCTGCCTGATCAGGCCTGGCTGGAGCTCCATGGTTGCCCATAGCTGGTATTCACTTTAACTCCTTTCCCTCCAGGTAATGACTTTTGTAATTAATTTTGTGATTAAATAATGTGAAAAGAAACGAAGCCAGTAACAAATATGACCCCACCCATGGTCAGATATGTGATTATTTGTTTTGAGTTTGAAGCAGGAATACCTGAAGTGAACAGTGTGTGTGTGAAAATAGAAAATACCCACTACTATTTTCACTTCACTTTCCACAGAGGAAATAAAATGCTGTGACTGTAAGGTTGAAAATCTCACTTCTTGCTGTTTGAAGGTCTGAAACTGGGAAATTCAAGCTTTCCTCATTTAAAACCAGCTCCTGTGGGCACCCAGATCTCCTCCCCAACATCTTTTAGCAGCTGCTAAGCCAGAGGCCACCAGTCTGAGCTGCTCAGCAGCTGATGGGTGAGCACAGCACAAACACGTGGTTTCACCATGAGGTTTCCACCAAAACTGGTTACTGCCAACCTGAAACTACAGTCCCTTTGGCTGTAACTGGGCTTGGTCCTGCAAAACTACTTTACACCTGCAGCCTGGAGATGCTAGGTGGGCAGTAGCCAGTAAGAGACAGTGGTGGGATGGGTGGTGGCTGGATGGCAAAGCTTCAGCAGTGCAACATCTCTGGAAAACTGCCTGAGGAGATTCACTTCCAGGAAAAATCACCAGCTCAGTGGCAGAGCAGAGGTGCTTGAAAATTTGAGTGGTGAAGGAGAAGGAAATGAGGAGCTTTAGTGGGGCAAATGAGTGTGAGGTCACAGCCTGGGGGAGATCCTGGCTAGGAAGGGAGGCCACAGTCCCTGCTAAGAGAGGGGGCTAAAGGTTACCAGCACCCACCCAGCTGCAGCCTGGGGATGCTCCACAGCAGGAAGGTGCAGTGAAGCACCCAAACCTCATCCTTCCCTCCCCAAAGGATGCTTTTTGTCCCAGGGAAGAGTCAAACCAAATCTTTCTCAGGGTGAAATCCTTCAGCTTTGGTGGGACAGCAGATGTCCTTCCTTGGGAGCTGTGACATCCGTGCCTTTTGCCACTCCTGGGATATGCACCCATGGGTGCCTTTTTCCTGATCTCCTCTTTCCACTCCACTTTCTTGCAACAGAACCAGCCCTGATGGCTCCTGAGGATCCCACTGCTTGTTCCACCTGTGTGTTTGTTTTGTTGGAGCAGGTGGCAGTTGGTGGCCCTGGCTCTTGTGCTGTGCTCGCAGGGAGTGTGTGAGGTGACCTCTCTTCACCTGCTTTTCCCGTGGTGACTAAAGATCACTCTGGGCTTGGCTGGGGATTTCCTTTCCTGGCTGGGAAGCTGCCAAAAGCCCTCAACCCCCCTTGTGCCTCCCTGAGCAGCTCTGGAGGGGTCTTGGGTGGTGACAATCCAAGGCCACCTTTGGAAGGGTGGGTTGGAACCATGAACTTTGTCCATGCTCCTAGGAAGCTTTCATGTACCTCCTGGAGAAATACCTGTCTTTCCCTGTGCCAAACAGAGGCAGGAGGGCTGTAAACCTGCAGCTTTCCTGGAACAGGAACCCATCCCTGTCAGTAAACAACGAAATAACCACTGCTTGTGCCAGGGAGTTTGGTGTGGGGAGGGACAGCACACGGCTGTCGGTGACTTTTGGCATGGCTGGGGTTCAGGGGCTGTGAACACAGACAGGTCCCTCATGTGGGCTTTCCCAGAGGTTTCCAGGTGCTTCATTCCCTGGAGAACATCAGCCACCCTTCAGCAGCCCCACATCTGCTGGTGTTTGGGGCAGGGCATTGCACATTGCTCATCTGCAGGGGGAAGCAGCTAAAACCACCCCCGGGGCTGGAGGAAAAGAGGATTTGCTTTGGGGGCTGATGCCCACCACCCTTGGATCAGAGGAACTGCAGAACTGGGCTGAGAGGTTTCCACTGAGGCCATGTGTTGGCTGGGGCAGGGAGCAGTGGCTGCCCTCCGCACCCTGCCATGGTCCAGGTGTTCCCCTCCACACCCCGCCATGGGTCATATTCTTCTCTCCACACCACCATCATGGACCAGATCTGCAGCTGCTGTGTTTTTGTGCCTGGTGGCTGGTTGGTGGCTCATGGCTGTGTTTTTGTGCCTGGTGGCTGGTTGGTGGCTTGTGGCTGGTTGGTGGCTCCTGGTGACTGGTTGGTGGCTCGTGGCTGGTTGGTGGCCCGTGGCTGTTGATGACTCATGGTTGGCTGTTGGCTTGAAGGGATCTTTGTGGTCAACATCAAACACAGTGGCCTCCTACACTGGGTTAGGTTGGCTGTGGCTTTGGCTGGCCAAGCCTAGAAGATCCCCAAGGGAGGTGATTCCCAACCCCTCTAGACACCCATGTGAGATTGTCCCAGCCTCCTGCACGGGAGAGTTCTCCTGATGTCCAGTCTCAGCCTGTGCCTTCCCAAGCAATTCAGGGCCTTTGAGCCCTGCCTTCTGAACCTGTTGTTGCTCTCTGCACCTTGCAGCTCCATGTGGGGAATGCCTCTCCCTTGTTTTTCTCTGTCTTCTGAAGCAATTTCCGGCACAGAAGCCGCTTATCCCCTGCTGTGTTCCCACGGGTTTAGTTCTGCTTTTCCCCCCAGCGTCACCGGCCTGAAGATGCCAACCCCAGCACTGGGTGCTCCCCACTTTTCCTGCCTGCATCCTCATTCTCTCCCAGCACTGAAAAGTGGATGAAAAGTTTGGGTGCAGATCTCTTGCCCCCACTCTGGTAATGGGATTTTGGTTTATCTCAGTCTCCTGCGTCTTTTTCTTGTGCCTCTCTCCCATTAGGTTTGAACATGTCCCGAATCCCAGGAGGAATCTGAGCTTGGATAAAGGTCTCGGTCCTGAATCACATTTCAGGTGAAGATTTTTCCTGGAGTTTGGCTCTCCCATCTTCTGGCTGTGTCTGGAGGAGGCTGTGCACCAGTGGAATCATGAGCAGGGATGGTGTTTGGACTCAGCCTTGGGGAATCTCCAGTAGAAAGATCTCCAAACTGGAGATGGCCAAACTGACCCCCATGGCCCGGGTGGATGTGGATTTTTGTTTTATGGAAAACAAGAGATTGTGAAACTCCTCCTCATCCCCTGGAATTGACTTGCTCGTGGAAGGATGTGGACAAGAGCTGGGAAGCAGCCTGGAAGCTCCTCACCTGTTTGTCAGTCGATGGGTGTGTTGAAAAACTGAGCCAGGTAATTCCTGATCAATACCAGACTCTGATCCAGCCGTGTGGGCTCAGGAAAAATGAAGAGATGCAGTCTGGACCTCTCCCAGTCACAGGAAATTACAGCACAGAGAGTTTACGGAAAGAGAAATAAAACAGTCCTGACTGCAAGCTGAACTCCGTATCAGGAAAAGAAAATCTTAATCCAGGAGACACCTCGGCTGAACATCAATTCCAGCTGAAAACAGCGCTGCTCCGGTGGAAATACTCCCGAGGGGTTTTCCGAGAAGGGCTTTTCCAAAGCCGGCGTGTCTGCGGCTGCCGCCCCATCCCTGCGAGCTGCAGTGCGGAATTTTGCCATCAGATGGCAAAGCAGCGATGGGGAGCAGCGGGAAGCACCTGCCGGAGGATGCCACAACCACGGGAGGGGCTCTGGGGTGGCCAAACGGAGCTTTGGTGTCAGACGTGCTCGGCCCCGGCGCTGTTTGCAGGCGTTGGGCTGGGCAGATCTGCCTGGTGGGAGATTTTCCATCCCTGGATGAGGCTGAGTGGGAGCCACGGGAGTGGGAAGGATTTGGGGCAAGAGCTGGTTCGTGTTTTAGGGTGGAAGCACGAGCTGTCTGAACCCAGGGTGGGTTTCAGGGGTGTTTCAGCCCAGCCATGCCCAGGGTTGTGCAAGAGCCTGACACTGCCGTGTCCCAGAGTGTCTGTGGCCCCCCGGGAGCTGCCTGGGAGCTCCAGGGATGTGAGCAGGGCACTCTGCTTCCTGCACTGAAACCCTGCTCATCCAAGAAAGCTGTGACTTCCCCTCACAGAAACAACCCAGAGGAGCCCATTTCGAGCATCACACCCAGTAAAAAACAACAAGCCAAACCAAACCCAAAGGCAAACAGCTGCCTGAGATAGCTGGTCTCAAAGGGCAGTGCTTACAGCAGGTGACAGGTGAGTCTGTGTTGTTTTGCTGCTACTTGTCATAAGGAAATTGCTTTCTCCTCCAGTGAAACTCACGCCCATTGATCTGCACCACGAGGGCGGTGATAGCGGGGATCCCAGGCGGAACCTTGGCTGCTCTCCTACCTGAATGGCTGCTAAAAATAGGACTGAACTCAGCCACCAGGCTATAAAAAGGCACTCCCAGGAGAGCCTGGGATCCCTCAGCGCCCGTGGCCCAGGAGCTCGCCTTGAGCTGTGTCCAAAGGAGCACAAAAAATGATGGAAAGGTAAAAACCAAACCAGCAAATAACCAATGCTGTGGTCAATGTATTGGAATCAACCAAAGTAGGATGGGGGTCTTGGCTTTGCCATGAGTAAATTTAGTGGGATGATTTTCTGTTGAGGGTTTGGTGGGCTTTGGTGTTGGCTTGGATGAAGGGAACTGAGTTTTTGATTACAAAAGCAGGCCGAGGTGGGGTGGGTGGGTGTGGTGTGTGTTGTGATGATGATCTCTGGGTCTGAGCAGAGGCTGATTCCCAACTCCAGGGTGCTTTGTACAGCCAAGTGTGCCAGATTTTGGTGCTGGTTCCCTGTGTGCTGTTGAGGGGTGGAGAAGTCTGGTTTGGGTCTGGTTCTTTGAAGGGTAAAATTGGTTATGGAAGTAAAATCAGCATGAGGCACCATCCTGGCTTTCTGGTTTTCCAATAGCAGTGTCTTTGGTTGAATTTTGCTTATAAATGTAGAGATAAAGGGTGGTGGGAAAGGCAAGGATTGGTGCTCTGAGCTCTGTTCCCAGCCCTGCGCTGGTGGGAGCTCACAGAAGGTCATCACAAGGTGACCAAGGCCACTTGCAGGAGCCCACATCCCTTGGCCTCTCCAGGGGCTGGAATGATTTTTAGCAGCCAATACTTTAAGGGGAAATACTCTAAATTCTGGCTTCTGTGGCTCACTGGGCGCTCCTGGGGTGTGGTTTTTCATGTTGGTGTGGGAACATGTTGCCACGGGATAATGGGATGGTGTCTGGGTGATGTCCTTGCTGGATAAAACCCCCTGGGTGACGACCAGGCTCCTCCTCTAGGATATGCCCAGTCCATCTCCTCCCCCTCCACAGTTTCGGTTCCTTTACCAAGGAGCCTGTGGTTATAAAACCCTGCGTGAGCCATCTGCATCTGGAGCACTCAGATAACAACCATAAAACCCACTGATCATTAACCAGGAGCATTAATGACCCCAGACACCCAGAGCACCCCTGTGTGCCAGCACGGGGGACACTTCCATTCACCCCAATTGTGCAGTGGCCTGGGGAAGACAAAAACCAGACTGAAAGTGTTGTTTTTCTCCACAGCAACACTCGGGCTCCGGCTGAGGAGATGCCTCAGTGGGATGTGGGGCGGCAGCCGTCAGGCAAGATCCTCTCTCTGGACAGGCGAGAGGCCAAGAAAGTGCTGGAGATTTATGTCAAGCGCTCACTGAGCTGCCATGAAAACTCACTGGTGGCCAAAAAAACCCTCCAGGAGAAAGACAGAGGGCGAGGGAGGAAAACGGATGGGCTACAACGGTCAGAAAGTGATTTCTGCACGTACTCAAGTGTCAAACCCAGCCCCAGGAAGGACCAGGAGGAGAGACTCAAAGCACCAGACCTGGAGGAGACTTTGGGTGATGACAGCAAAGCTGCCCAGGAGGTGCCTAAAGAGGGGCTGAAAGCCAAGAGAAAAAGCACAAAGAACTCTTCCCAGAGCAAAACACAGCGCTCGGGTTCAAAACCAGTCTGGCTGAAAGGTTTCCTAAATCTCTTCTTGAAGAAGAGCCCTGAGGACCAGAAGGAAAACACAGGGCAAAAAGCAAAGGAGAAAGATGTCAAACATCAGGGCTCCAAACCAGAAGGAGCCAAAAAACACAGAGTAGACTCCAGCACGTCCCCAGCGCTGGGCAGAGCCCTGAAGAAGAAGCCCAGCCTGAAGAAGGTTTTCTCCCTGAAGAAGCACGGGGAGGAGGAGCGGGGAGAGCCGGGATCCGGGGCGAGGAGCAAGCGCCCCAGCTGCCTTCCCCTGCGGCACGTCCTGGCCCCGGCCCAGCCAGGTGGGACCCACCCCAACCCTGACCCACCCCTGCTGCCAGCAGGACCCTGCTGGGCTCCTCTGGGGAAAGCCATGGTGTTTAGTGCTGGTTTCTAACGCCCTCCCAGGGTTTTCTGGGGCCTGGGAGAGGTTTTGGAGACTCCAACCCCAACCTGCTGCCCCAGGAAGGGTCGTTGTGCCCGTGCTTTGAGCGCAGTCACCCCAAGTCAGCTGTGGGCAGCTATCACCCAAGCGTGAGCTTTCCTCCTCTGGCAACCAAGGGTCACGGTGGTTTAGTTAAAACCTGAGATTAGATCCCAAGCCACTCTAGGGCCAACGTTAAGCTGCTTGAGGTTTGCCTTGGGGCTGGGCGCAGGCAAAGCCTGGACACCATCCCCAGCCCAGCCCATCCTGTGCCAAAACTCTGCCCAGGGGATCCCTGAGGAGCTCTGGCAGATTGAGGGCAGGCCGCAGCTGCTCCGTTGCTTCCTTCACCTTCGGAATGCGCTGAGCCGGGGTGGGCACCGCTGACAGAGCCAATCCTCACTGCTGGGTCTGTGTTTGTGTCTGGCAGAGGCGGAGCAGCCCGATGGATGCTACACCCAGGTGTCCCAGGACATCGGGCTGATCGTGCAGGGCAGCAAGAGCCAGGGGGACACAGCAGGAGAGCGTGGGGAGCCCCCAGAGCCCCCCGGCACCGACGGGGTCGGTGAGTGTTGGAAACAAACGTGGGGAAGACTTGTCCCTGCAGAGTCTGCGTGGCATCCACCCCTGCTTCAGGCCTGGTCCTGGGGCTTTTGTAACCCCCAGAGCTGGATGGAGACTTTGTGGGAGATTTTCAACATCAGGGTTTGACTGGGGGAGAGGGAGATTCACAGAATCCCAGAATGGGTTTTGGGTTGGAAAGGGCTTTAAAGAATGCCTCATTCCAGCCCCCCCTGCCATGGGCAGAGACACCTTCTGCTAGACCACAAAAAAGACAAAATTCAGGGGTAAAAGAGTATTTTTGCTGGCTGAGGGTAACAAGAGTAACAAGGCACAAGGCAATAGGTTGAAATGGGTTTTGGAAGGATGGAGGTGGATAAACATTGCTCAAGGAATTTTTCCTGGGGACTAAACAGAGCATCTAGATGAGGCTTGGAGAAAGGTCTGGAGATAACCTGGTGTCTCTCTCTACAGATGAAGCCATCAAGAGAATTGTTGCTCTGCTCCGGAGTGCAGGAGATGAGCTGGACAGGGAGGTGAGAGAGCTGGATGGGGCTGAGGGAATCTGGGCCAAGCTCTGCACTGCTGTAAAATAAATACAGCAAAACCATTGATTTCCCCAGGGCAGGAGAACACTCAGGAAAATCAGGAAATGCCAACTTTTAATTCCTTGCCTGTGATTGTGCCTGGCTGTCTGTCCTGTGCCAGCTGCAGTCCTGGTGTGGGGTGAAGGTGTCAGCACGAGGGTGGCACACGGAGTCCTTCCCTCACCTCGTGCACGCTCTTGTCTCCCACCCAGGTGAGGGAGGACGCACGGCTGCAGCTGTTCTTCAGGGACATGTCCTACAGCTCCTTCAAGAACCTGGCTGACGCCTACGTGCAGAGGGAGCTGACAGCCAGCAGGCCCAATATCAACCCCCAGGAGATCCAGTTTGCCTACACGGTCCATCTCACCGCCACGGTGGCAGGGATCTGCAGCCAGGCAGTGAACAGGATCATGGGCTTTGGCACCCGGTACCTGGATGATTCCTTTGCACCCTACGGCAAAATTCTCCAGGTAAGGAGGAGGATGAGCCTGGGGCTGAGCTCCCAGCAGCAAGTCAGGGCAAGTGCCCTGGGAAGCTGTGGCTGCCCATCTGTGGAAGTTCCAGGAGAGGGCTCGGAGCAACCTGGGGTAGTGAAAGGTGTCCCTGCCCATGGAGGGGTGGGACTGGATGAGCTTTAAAGGTCCCTTGTAGGCACACAGATTGTGGTGGTTGGGATGGGGCTGGCCCAGCCTCATCCCCAGTGGGTGCAGCTGTGAGAAGCAGGTGAGCAGCACTGACAGCAATGAGCCATGGAGTGCTGAGCACCCACCAAAGGGAGCAGAGGGCACACGGGTGCACTGCAGCAACCATGAGGGGTACAAAAGTTTGGGCTAAAGAACAAGAAGAGCAGATGTTTGAAGCCTTCTGAAATTGTATGGTGATACTCTGTGTATTGTGGCTGTCTCAGCTGTGACGTGCTGTGACAGTCCTTTGCAATCCAAAGTATTCCATGATTCTGAGAATATTTCTTCTGTCACAGCAGAAGAGAGAAAAGCTCAGGACAGACCACTGTGACAGCCCAGACTGACAGCGGCTGCTGTGAGGGGCCCGTGGTGCCTGGGAAGCCAAGGATGAACATTTGTGGTGGGAGGACAATCCCTGATGGTCACCTGGATGTGGAGTGACCTGAGCTTGAGTGGATTTAAAATCTTTTCAGGAGAACCAACAGTGTGAAATGCTTGAACTCCACCTGTCTGGGGGTGAAAAGTCAGTAAATCAAACAGAGCCCAAATTTCACCCTGTATTTATATTTTAGCTCCTGCCAACTGCTTGTGTTGAACCTCAGGGTTTGTTGCTGCTTGTACACATGTATTTATTTACCTGTTTTCTAAATGTATTTGTGAATGTACAACATAATTTTTGTAGTTTCTGCTACCAGCTAAGAATCCAGTTTGAAAAAAATTCTAAAACTCAAATAAATTGGTGCCTAAATGCCAGCCAGGCTTGTCTGCTGGGAGTTGTGTTATAAATAGAATAATGTTTGCTTTGCTCCAGCTGCTGTGGGCTGCTCCTTTCCAGCCAAATTCCAAGTGGCACAAGGGACTCTGAGAGCAGATACACAGTGTTGTCCTGCCATTTTTACAATTTATAGGCTTTCCTTTTCCAGCAGAAGGAGATTTACTACCTAGAGCAGCTTGATCTGACACCAAGAACTGGGTAAAGCTCATTCCCAAGCGGTGCAGGAGCTGTAACATCCTCAGGGACTGGGGATTTACAGCTGCTGGGGTCTCACCTATGAGCTCTAAGAAGATGTGAAATGCCAAAGAGATTTAAGCCCTAATCACTGGGAATGTTTCCAGCTAATCTTTGCCCAGACCCCTAAGTAGGGCCATGGATTAAGGCAGCTCTGGGCTGGGTGGGGGGGTTGCCAGGGCTCGGTGTGGTGGCAGCAGCAGGAGCATCTCCTCTGCAAGGGTGGAGCTGTCCTGGGGTGAAGGAGATGAACTTTTTGGGTTTGCATTGTGCAGGAGGGATGCTCTAGTGGGTTGAAGGTGATGGTGGTGGCAAACAAACGTGTGGGCGTGTGTCACTGCCACATTTGGGGTGAAAATCCCTCATGGGCCACTGGTGACAGCCCAGGTCTGCCCAGCATCTCCTCTCCTGGAGGATCTGAGCTTCTTGGTCCTTTTAAAACCTAAAGTAAATGAAAAAGGGGAAGCAGAGCCCTCACAGGACAGAAGCAGCTCTTCCCACCCAGATCCACGTCCCCAAAACCTTCAGGGCTGTGTTTGACAGCCACAGGATTGAGTCACCAGCTGCCGAGGGAGGGGGGACAACATGCAGGGCCCCATCTAATTCAGCCTGGGATAATTAGAGTGTGGAAAACATTAAATCCCACTCCTGGCTCCTGCCAACAACGAGTGCAGTGTCAACACTGAGATCCCTTTTGGCTGGAAACCAACCCAAGAGATTTTACTGTGGGAGAGACTGAAACCGCCCTCGTCTGTTTGCAACAGTCCCGACATTCCCGTTCCCTGCCCAGACCCGTGGGGTGCTGCTGGGCTGGGACCAGGGCTGGGTGAGCTGGTGCTGGGGATGTGGTTAGAGGGTCACAGGATGCCCCAATTTGTTTTGCATCTGAGCTCTTGCTGTGTCAGGGATGGGTTGGGATTTGCAAGGAGCAGAAAAGGGCTTTGTCTCCTCATGGACTGCCCAGGGGAAAGTCAAATATTCTCTGTCCCAGAGGTTATCATCTTCCATCAGCACGTGGGATGCACCTGCCAGGTGAAACAGCAGAGATGAAAACTCCCAATCCCTTCTCCTGTGCTATTCCAAATACCACAGCTGAACCAAACACTCTCCTTCTCTGCCCACGGGACCTTTTCCCACCCATTGGGGCAGCCGTGCTGGGGAAACAAGGAGCCAAAACCTGCCCAGCCCCTTGCACAAGAGGCTCCTGCTCTCAGAAAACCCAACCCAGTGTGCAGGGATGCTGCTCAGCTGGGCATGGTGGGATGAGGTGGGGAGAACCACAGCTGCCTTAGTGCAGCACCCCAGGGCTGGTGGCTTTTGGAGCCCAGGTCCCTTCCCAGCACCTTGGATTAATCTCCCGGCTATAAAGTTGGGACCTGGTTGCCTGTGACCACTGAAGATATTAAGGAGGTTTTAAAGAAGGGCAAGTTATTAGTCCTGGGGGTTTGAGCCATTTCCAGCTCTTGGCATTACCTTCATCCTGCCCTAAACACCCCGTTGTGGCTTCCCTCAGTGAAGACAATTGCCTCGCATGAAAATCCCCAGGTCATGGCCACCGGCCATCTGGGCAGCCACATGATTCTGCCCGGGCAAAACACAGCCCTGCACAGCCCCCAGCCCACCCAGGGCTCCTGGGAGCTGGGGGCTTTCTCCCCACACCATCCCAGGCTGCTGCAGGCATCCTGTGTCTCCAAAGCCATCAGTCCCCACTAATCCTGCTTTGGAGTGCAGGGGCGGGGGGAGGGCACCTTAGAAAATCAGCCTGGCACTTAATGAGCCAATTAATGCAAAATTTGCTGTCGCTAAGAGGATGATGACAAGGTTTCATCTCACGGGAGCATGGAACTGAGCCAGGCAGGATGATGCCTCCTGGATGCTGTCCCGGGCCGTGGTGCTGGCAGCTGGGGAGGGTGCGGGGGAGATTTGGCACCTTGGCCCTGCTGGAGAAGCCCCCGTGACTGAGTGCAGGACAGAGCTGTGTGTGGACAGGGGAGTGTGTTCCCACAGCTCCCATGGGATCATTTATACCCTTCCCAAACCTTGGCAGTCAGGGCTGGGCATGGCTGAGGAGGTGCAAGGGCTCAGTGAAGCAGGAGCATCCTACACCTCTTTATGCAGAGCCTGATGGAGTCCCTGGGGGCCTGAGGCAAGCAATAGGAACAGTTAATGCACAGGGAACATGGGAACAACTCATTACAAACCCTCTGCACTTCCAGTGCCCTGGCGTGTCTAGACAAGTCACAAAAACAGGTGATAGTTTTGCCTTCATGAACTTGCCAGTGCTGGAAGAAAATCCTTTAAATGAAGGGATTTGCTTTCCCAGGGGCTGGAGGAGCCAGTGGCATGAATCACACAGATCAAAGCTTTGATCTCTCCAGGAGGCTGGTGGAGGGGCTGGGGTGTATGGGAGACTCACCCAGCAAGGGGATCATGAGAAATATCAGACAGGGGAAAGACAAGAAATTAGGGGCTCCAGTAAGGCTGTGGATCCAGAAGCCCTAATTCAGGCAGTTGTTCACCTCCAGGATAATCCCATTCATATTCATTCAAATATATCTTGGTGCTGGCAACCTCCTTCTGTGTGTCCTGACATGCAGGGAGCACCAGAGCCCAGCCTGGGCCATGCTGTGATATCTACCTGGGGCTTCCAGGCAATGTCCACCTGCTGCTCCTGGTGGCATTTCAACCCAGGGACATTTTGCATGTCAATGTGGGGGACTCTGCTCCAATTCCTGTCTTGGGGACACAGTCATCACTGGAGAAGGCAGGGAAAAATGTATGAAAATTTGGGGTGAAGCAGCACTGCAAAGGTGGTATCAGGATGCTGGGATCATGCTGTGGTTCCCTGTACTGTTCTGGCCAGGCTGGTGCATGGACACAGGGAAGGAGAGCCTTGCTCCTTACCCACACGTCCATGTTGTGCTGTATACACAGCCCTAATTCTAACCCAGGGAATGTTTCCTCTCAGCGTGCAGCTCTATGGATTTGGACAACAGAAACGACACAATATTTATCAGTACTTAATAAATACATCTGTTAAAATGGTAATTTTTGTTCTGTATTTTGGCAGCAGCATTGGATCATTAAGGCTGAAAAGACAAGAAATCTATGGCATTTCTCCCTGGTTTTATAACCAGGCAATGAAGACAGTTCAAAGGCAGTTGATTCTGGTTCAATAAGCACAGGTTTGGGCAAGGTGGTGCTGCTGTAGGGCTTTATTGAGAGGGGAGAGAAAAGCAAATCCAGGTCTTTGGTTTTTGCCTGATGCAAACAATAACCAAGGGTCAGGCAAAGGCAAAACCCTTCCAACAGGGACCAAACTTAAGGAATATTTCCAAACCTAACGCAATGTAACGCCCTGCATCCACCCCTTGTGTAACACCCTCTGGCTTTAAGTGTCTTATACAAGTCTTTACTCACTCAGTACTGAGCTGTGCCTAAGCTGGGATTGATGGAGAATCCAATTTAGGAAAACACCCTTTGATGAAGAAAGGATGAAGCGAAGAGGAATTTTTGCACGGACGTTTCCAAGTGTGACGGGCACAATAACACCAGGACCCTCTCCGGGAGGGCTCCTGGGGCACTGCAGACCTGTTGGCACGAGAGGGGAGCCCTGATTCAGCCCTGAGCATCTGAGCTGGCTGTGGTTGAGGATTATAAGAGCTGTTTTGATCAGGGGAAAATTTCTGTTTTTAGCACAGGCAGCAATTAAAATAGCTCGCGAATCTCAACGCCTCGGGGAGCTGTCATAAAAGAAGGCAGAAAATCCGTCTTCTGGATTCCTCTGCAGCAAGAGATGAGTCTGGAGGCAGCAGAGGAGAAGAGAGCCTGAGGTTCACCTGGTGGAAAAGGACAACCCCAAGACGTCGAGCCAGATCCGCTGCTTTGATCCCGAGATGGCTGTGGAGGATCTCCGGGCTTCCAGCACCCCTTTCTCACTCTCTTTTTCGGGCAGTGGCTTCCTGGCCCTGTACCAGGTTGGGGTGGTGCAGTCCCTGCTGGAGTTGGCTCCCGAGCTCCTCAAGTCTGCCTGCAAGGTCTACGGCTCCTCGGCCGGGTCGCTCATCGCTGCTGCCGTCGTGTGCGGTGTCGGCCTCGGTAAGAAAAGCCCGGCCTCGAGTCCTTCCGGGAGCTCTTCTGTTCCATAAACCCTGGGGAGATGCCTCGGGGTGTTGGGGGGCTGTGGGGCTGGTGGAACTCTCCTCGCTCACCAGGCATTACAGAAACCCAAGGTGTTGCCACCTTGGCAGCCAGCACGGCGCAGTTTTGGGAGGTGTAAGCTGAAAAAGCCAGTTCTGACAGCACGAGTGTTCCCTGGCTCAGTGGGCAGAAATTACAGGGGGAAATCTGGATGCACCTGTCATTCCAAATTCCATATTCCACAGGCTCCTTTTCCTGCTCCTGCTGGAGGAGCAGATCTCCTGCCCTTCTGCTCTGGGGGGTGCTGAGGTGTGTCCCAAAGCCAGTCTGTGCAGCCCCAGGGGCTGGATTTACCCATGTAAACCCTCTTTTCCCTATGGATCAGGTTTCTTGGGATGTGTAGCTATGAAGGGACACGAGTGGCCATCACACAGGTATCTATAGAGCTGACAGCCTTGTTTGCATGCCACTTTGGCTGGTCCCACTCAGCCTCCCCAGGACAAGGGGAGATGTTGTGTGATTCCCAACTCCAGGTGCACCTTTCCCCGGTGCTCCAGCAGGATATTCCTGGAAGAACAGCAGTCTGCTCCAGACCAGGGCTGAAATTTCTCTTATTGTTGCTAAAGGGGTTTTCCTCTGACCCTCTTTCAACCATGTGGAAACAGGCTCCTCTAGCAACACGATCCTCCATGTGTAGAATTAATTCACAGTAGTTAATCCACTTTTAATAATCACATCCTCCTATATTTCCAATTAAATACACTTGTTTACACTTGTGTAAACAAGTGTACACAAGACTTAAGGCTCTAAAGCCTGATCCAAGTTCTGCTTCAAGCAATGGGGATATTTAGGAGGAGCAGAAGGTTTTGGGGACCAAATAATGATGGAGGAAGCTGGGAGGGAACATACGGTTCCTGAAACCTCTGGTGGATGCTGGAACTGTTCTGCAGCTAAAAATAATTCAAAACATTGGCAAATATGTTTAGATAAGGCAGAAAGGAAAATTTCTGCCCACATGGGGATAAACTCCTCCACAAATAAAGCAAGGGCCCCAAAATTTCTGGTTCCTCCTGCTGCTGTAATGGATGGAGCTGGGGCTGTCCAGCAGCAAAAATACCTTCAGCAACTGCTCTTGCTGGTGGCACCAGTCCTGAACTGGATCTGAAATGGAATCTGCTTCCCTGGAGGTGGAAAGCACCATCCACTTAGAGGGGCTGAGATGATCTTGTGCCCAAAATATCTTCCCCAGGGGAACAAAAGACACTTTGGATAGTGATGACTCTGGTCAGGTTTGTAACAAGGAAACTGAACGTGGCACAAGCTCTGTCATACTCATAGTGGGGATGACTGGGTCAGAGAGAAGGTGAAAGGGGCGTTTGGGGTCTCACGGGTGGCTGCAGTCAGGTGCCCGTCCCCTGCCCTGGGCTGTCTGAGGAGCTCTGAGCTCCCAGAGCCAGGCTGTCCTCTGTGACCCCACCAGTCACCTCGTGGGGACATGCTTGTCACCAGGCTGGTGCAGGCAGGGACAGTCACATTGCTGCCAGGCTCATCCTTCACTCGCTCCGCAAAGCTGCGCTCGGCTCTCACCTCTTACTCAGCAGCTTGTGGGCAGTTTTTCCATGTTTTCTCCCATTTCCAGGACACAGAGCAGCCAGACAGGGACCTGGGCGTGCCCCTCCTCCCTGGAGGTCAGGCTCTTTCAGCATCCCCTCTGTGCAAACCCGCCCAGTGTTAATCGTTGCCCCGTGTGGCCTCAGCATCTGCTCAAACACACATAACCCCTCTTAACGCCTGTGTTGCTCCAGTTGCCTTCAGGACACTGCACTTAATCCGTCTGTCTGTCCACACAATCCCATGAGACCACACGGAAACCTCTGCCCCTGCAAAGCCTTGGTGCTGAGCCAGGCCCGTGGCCTCGTGCTGCTGCAGGGTCCCAGGGAGCCCACAGGAGCCCTTGGTGCAAGGACAGCTCTTTGCAGCTTTGGTGCTGGACAAGCTTTCACTGCAAGGGTTTGTTGGGGTATTCCCCCAGGTGAGCTTTCCATGTCAGCAAAGGCACCAAATTCCTTCTGTGGGATCAGGCTGCCTGCAGGGTTTGCTGCACTCCTCTTCCTTCCCATCACCGTGAAACCTTTAAATCCTGGAGTCTCCTGAGCCCTCAGCTGGGGCTCCAGGGCTCTGCTCCTTTAACCCAGCTCCTGGGATGTGCAGACACATGTCATGGCTATTAACACCTCCCTGGAGCTCAGGTGAGCCAGGAATGCCAGCAATGTGGAGCCAGGACACCTGGCAGAGACACCTTCACTCCCCTGGGCAGAACTGGTGCCCCTCATCCTCACACAGGAGCCAGCCCAGCTCCCTGTAAAGCCTGGGGCTGCCCACGTGGAAAACTGGAGGTGGAAGGCAGGAATGTGTCGTGCAAGTCACGTTGTCATGGATAACTCAGTGTCCCCCTTCCTGGGGCTCTCTGGAACTTTTCCCTAATCCTAACCAGGAACATCTTGAGGCCCCATCCCTGGTGCAGGTGGGGATTTCACCAGTGGGGTCACACAAGACATGATGTCCTTTGAGGACATTATGGGGGTCATGCCCCCCTTTCTGCCCTGCCTCAATGTCCCCCACTGTACCATCCTGGGGTAACATAGAGGGGCTGCAAGAAGCTTTATTTGTGAGGAGTGTTAAAAATAAGATTTGAAATATAGCTGCTAGTGCAGCAGGAATATTGATTTTCTCTCCATTTTTACCTCACCTGTTTCAGATGACCTCAAGGAGTTTTTCTTTGCACTGGCAACAGAAGTCAGGAAAACCATCCTGGGCCCCCTCTCTCCGAAGTGCAGCTTGCTGGCCAATCTCAAGGCTGTCCTGCAGCGGATGCTGCCGGAGGATTCCTACCTGCTGGCCTCGGGGCGGCTGCACATCTCACTGACACGGGTGGTGGACGGCCAGAACGTCATGGCCTCAGAGTTCAGCTCCAAGGAGGACCTCATTCAGGTGCAGAGACCTTCCTCTGGTGCCGTGGGTGTGGACATGACAGCCTGGTCAGAGAGTGAGAAAACTAGATAAGTTTTCCTAGAATCAGCCTGGGAGACTTTAGGGAGTTGGAAATAAACAATGATACCCAATTATTAAAAAAACCTGCAGGTGTTGTTTTCCTAATATCTGTTTTCTTGTTAGTCTCATGAGATTGTTTATAAATGGGCATCTTGTTAATTAGCCAGTCAGGTGAAATGTATTGATTAAATGACCAATCAGGTCCACCTGTATCGATCGGTGTGTAAAAGAAGCGGTTCCAAGTAAGGATATGTGTTTATGCCACTCAGCCTTCTGACTGTCTCTTTGTCATTTCCTACTAAACAGCGACATGGGGAAGGTCTCCGCTGTCTGCCTGGGATGGACATACCCCAAGTGCTGGTGGCTTTAACTGCACTTTTTCTACCTGAGATGGGGAGAGAGTCAGGAGGCTCTGCCAGAGCCAGGGTCTCACCCCAATGGGCTCCATGAGCCTGGGGGCAGGGAGGAAGGTTTGCGTTCCAGGATCAGATGGAACAAATCATGCTAAAAAAAGCAGCAGGTTTGTTTCCAGCCTCATAGAGCTGATGTTGGAGCTCTAATAGTGACTTTGCAAAGAGCCCTGTCAGTGCTGATGTGACCTCTCAGCTCTCCCTACAGGTCTCTCCTCAGCCATCTGGCAATGGTTTTCTTGTTGTCTCAGCATTTTCCTGGGAGGAAAGAGCTGGAAAAAGCTGCTGCTGAACAACAAGCAGCTCATTAACCAGTAAATTATCTGCTGGGGGGAGAATACCAGAGTAAAGTCCTAAAAGAGCTGACCCTGAGGTCCTGGGTCCCTTATCCCAGGGAGACAGTAGAGGATGGCAGCTCCAGAGAGGTGTTGGAGTTCACCCCATGGTGCCTCCTCTAGGTAGCCCAGGAGCCTGGGGTGCTCATTCCCAGCTGATGACATTGGTGGGAAGTGGTTGCAAATGCCCCAGCAGTGGCTTTACCACTGACAAATTGCAGTAGGGTGAGGATACCTTGTGAGGGTGCCTTTGTCCAAAAACCTGCAAAGATGGAAATTGGCCCCAAAGCTTCAGCTTGCCACCATCAAAGGACAGTGTTGGAAACAGACATGTAGATTTACAACTATTAATTCTGGTAGCTATAAAATTAAAAAATGCAGTGTTGTGCCCTGCTCCAGAGAAGTGTTTCCACTTCAGTGAAATCAGATGTTTTCCCTTTCTTGAAACCTTTCTTGCCACAGTCCCCAGCAAAGTCCAGGTAGTGCCAGCAGCCTGGTTCCAGACTTTGTCAAGGCTGAATTTTCAGCACCACATCAGCAGCTTTTGTCCAGAAGAACTTTGACATGAACATTGACTTCTGCAATCCCTCTCCTCCCCAGGCTCTCCTCTGCAGCTGCTTTCTTCCAATTTACTGTGGATTCATCCCTCCATCCTACCGAGGAGTGGTGAGTGATATTTCCACTAAAACACACACTCCCAGCAGTGTTCTTGGTTTGAACTTTACACTCCTCAGTAAAGGAGGAGTGTACAGACCAGGGAGGGATAGGTGTGTCCAGGCTTTTCCTTTAGTTGATGGAGGATGATAAAGCCCATCAGCTTATTCTTCACCACATCCTAAGATGACAGCTGGGTGGAATTGCCATCTGGAGAGCCCTCTCCTGCTTTGCCCATGGACAGAGTGTGGATGACCTTACAGATGTCTGAGAGAGATAAGAGGACACCCACAGTGGGGACCTTGAGACACAATCCAGTTATCCCGGGCAGGGCCTGGCTGCAGTGCAGGTTCATCCCTCGGCTCAGGTGCTGACTTGCACAGCTGAGACATCAAGAGTTCGTGGGAGGATCCTCCCCCAGCCCAGAGCATTTCCATACTCTGCTTGTCTGAGGGAGGGGAAGGAGGAGCTCGGCAGTGTTTTCCAGTGTTTTCTGGGCAACCTGTGCAGGGCCTCACCATCCTCACAGGGAAGGATTTCTTCCTAGTATTCCATCTAACCCTAATGGCAGTGGGAAGCCATTGCCCACTTGTCCTGTTGCTCCATCCCTTCAACTCCCTGTCACTCCATCTTCAACTCTCTTGGAGCCCCTTTAGGGACTCTAAGGTCCCTGGAAATGTTCAAGGCCAGGTTGGACGTGGCTTGGAGCAACCTTGGATAGCGGAAAGTGTCCCTGCCCATGGCAGGGGGTGGAATGGGATGACCTTTAAGGTCCCTTCCAACCCAACCCATCCCCAGGTGTGTGATTGCTCTGTGAGGCCTCTCTGCCCTGTTATTTCAACAACATTTAATTCCATCAGCTGCAACTTCCAATCCCACTGAGGTGGGTGGTAAATCCAGATTCCTTTTGGAATTGACATTTTCCTTGCCCAGTATGTAATCCCTCATGAATCTGCAGGCAATTATTAAACATGGGGGCCCTACTGCTCAAGCTCAGAACTTGAAAGTTATACAACACTGTGCATTCTGTGATGTCTGAATTGGCTCTTGACTGCCAAAAATTGTTGTACAAAGCTTTGTGAATGAAAATAATTATATTTCCATTTTAATAACTACTGTGGATTATGGACCTGGTCAAGGAACTGACTGGGTGTCACAGGCAGGGCAGGGGAAGGAGCTGGCAAAGGGATAAAGAGCACAGGTGGGACAAGACGCTGTTGGAAGTGGGAAGGGAGGACAAGCTGGGATGGGCTCACGACAGGAATGTCACCTGTGCAGCTGCTGGCTCCCAACTCAGTGACACCACAAAGGCCCCAAAGCAAACCCTGCCTCTGCTCCTCCCCCAGCGCTACGTGGATGGAGGCTTCACGGGCCTGCAGCCCGTGTCCAGCCTGGAGGAGCCCGTGATCACCGTGTCCCCGTTCACCGGCGAGCTGGACATCTGCCCCCGCGACTGCCCCGCCATCTTCTTCTGCTTCCAGATCTTCAATGGCAGCATCCAGATCTCCATAGAGAACCTCTGCAGGATCAGCTACGCTCTCTTTCCACCCAGCACCATGGTGAGCCCACCAGGACTTCTCCCAGCTTAGTTCTGGTGAAAAGATAAATGCTGCTCCTGCCCTCTCAAGATTTAAGGTTCAGCTCAATCTCCACTGTTAATTAATGGGATTTCAAAGGGAGGGGACAGCACCCCCTGTTTTTGCAGTACATTTTGGGGAAAGCACTGATGATGGGTGGCCAGCTTGGGATGGGGTCCACAACCTGCAAAGGACCAGACAAAACCAGGTGATCTCTAAGGTCCCTTCCAACCCAAATCATTCTTTGTTTCTCTGACCGGTGCTGTGGTGTTTGGAAACCAACCAGTGCTTGCTGCCTTCCCAAATGGGCCATCCCAGCCCTCCACAGTCAAACAGCTTTGGATAGATCCTGTAGTACTGGGGTCAGGGCTCTTTAATGACCTCGAGTGTTTCTCCTTGCAGGTCTTGAACGACATTTTCTCCCAGGGGTACCAGGACACTGCCCTTTTCCTGTACAGGAACAGTAAGTGACACCCCGGGACCCGAGGGGCGCCTCAGTGTGACACAAACATCATCCCCTTCTCTCCGTGTCTCCCAGATGCCTTTGGCTTTAACTACTTCGACGGCAATTTCCGCTTCGGCAGCCCCTGTGGGAAGAATGACTCTGGAAAATCCAATGGGACACACCCCAGCCTGTACAAAAGGGTCCCTCAGTGCCTGACGCCTTACTTCCTGCCAGGTAGAGGATTTGGGGTGCTCAGCTTGGCTTTAGGGCTGCTGCAGCCTTCAAGAGCAGCAGTGTTATATTTAAGACATTACTGAGTTATTTATTAAATATTTCTATTGCAAAGAGACTTTGTAAGAGTGGCTCCAGCTGGACGCTGGCCTGGGCTTCAGTACCTACCTGAGCTGGGCAAGAGGAGTTATTGCATTAATTTTATAATTGGTCTTTATCTCCTTCTGTGCTGTCATTCCTGGGCGCAGGCTTGTGGAAGAAGGACCAGGTGAATGGACTGCAGGACCCACTGGCGAAGGTCCTGCTGCAGCCATACAGGCTCCCAGCCTTGTTCAGGAAGGGGTAAGAACATCCCAACAGAGGCATTAGGGAGTGACACACAAACCAGGGGCTGTGCCTTTAGCAGGGGCTGAAGGGACACATGGAGGGATTTGGTGTTCTCTGAAGGCAAGATCCAAGGGAGAGCAGGTACAGCTGACAGGAATGCTACAGCATCTCTTGGTTATGGAAAAGATTATTACAGTGTGCATTTACCATGAACACCCTCCCCTTTTGCTGCCTTCAGCCATCATTAAACTCAGCCTGTGTACTTTGCTTTTGCAGGGTGAAGAAGGTGTGGGGACTGCTGGAAGGTGTCGGGTCCCTGGTACAACGACTTCACAGGCTTCTCCAAACCTTGGTGCCTGGTTTGCCTAAGACAGCCGTGGACAGGAGGAGGTGAGGGGCTGGGGGGGTTCCAGACACTCAGCATAAATAGAGCAGGGTGCAGAACAGGGAAGCTTTGGGAACATCACCCACTGGGTCATTGATGGTAGGTGTGGCTAAAAACTCCAAATTTGGAGTAGCCTACATTAAAAGTAGCTATTTTTTTATCCCTGTGATATTATTTTGATATCTCCAAGAAGCTACAAACCAGCTTAGTGCTACCTCCCTATTGCAATCCATTTGTGTTCCAGGTATTTATCTGATGGGCTCTGTCCTGGCAGGACATCAGGCACATTCACCAAGATCTTGAGAGATGTTCTGGCACTAAGCTCTCAGGGATTTAAGGCACATGCCCCCAAAATCTGCTTGCAAGTTCCCTCCTGTGCAGCTGCCCAGGAAACTCAGAATGATTTTGCCCTGAGGCAGCTGCAAACTCCTCAGCTGTGAGAAAGGCCTTTGGAGTCAAACATTCCTGGGGCTGCTCATCCCTGCCGGTACCTCCACCCTGCCTCAGCTCTCACCTTGTTCCCACAGGTAACAAGGATTGTCCCAGCGACGCCCTGGGGGTCTGAAGCGCTGCCTCGGAATGTGGTGGGCAACACCAGCACACACCAGCATGGCTGCTGGTTCTCGAGGGAATTTTTGGGGAGTATTTTTTTCTTCAGAACCTGTCTGGTTCTGTCTGCAGTGCTGTCACTGCAGTGTCCCTGCTCTGGCCTCACCTGCTTTTCCATGATGGCCGAGGCAAAGCTCCGGTGCCGCTCCTGGGACCCACCCCAGGCTGCAGGGGCCACGGGGCAGCTTCACCTGCAGACCTCACTGCAAGTCCTTTCCCGGCCTACTCCATCTCCTCCCCACCAGCAGCATCACTTCCCTGCTTTAATGCAGATTACAGGGTGGGCAGTTGCCAGGAAATGCCATATTTTAAGTATTTTCCTCCCCTGCAAAAACTTCAAGAGAGATTCCTCAGAGAGAGAAAGAGAGAGAGAGAGAAGCCTTAGGGAGCATCATACTGGGCAGGAACTAATTTTTCTACAGTTCCCTGAAGTTTTTTTTTAAACAATTATCAATCCTTGAGCTTCACACCTGCCCATAGCTCTGCTTCTCCTGCCTGTGGAGGTGGGAGTGCATTTAGATTCCCCTGGAACTTGCAGCTGTGCAGAAGGATGGAGAAACCTAAATATTAACTTCCCCCTACTTCTGAGTCCTGCAGGCTGCATCTCCTGACATTTCACAAATATGTGAGTTCTTCTCATGCAATTGTCTGTAACTCATGGCCACACACAGAGCATGGCCCAGACAAACACACCCTGTGTCACTGGTCTGCACACAGAATTAATTGGCAGCACTCTTAATTATCCCAAAACTGCTGCATACCAGAAGCTGTGGATTGGCTTTGCCCCAGTGTGTCTCCCCTGTTTGTTGGTTCCCAACAGCAGCAGCTGTTAATTAGAGGAAATAGCCTATTTAATTGGACAAAGGGAAATGAACAGAGGGCAGTTTCATCCAAAGGGCCGTGGAGATTGCAGGAATGAATGTGGGGAGTAGCTGAAGGCAGCTTTGATGTAACCAGACTCAAAGTTAACTAGGAGTGCTGTGTGAAAGAACAATATCCTATGCTCTCCATCTTTGGTTAAAATCAGGGACCTGGGAATACCTTCTCTGGAAAGAGTTTGCTAAAAGAAATCTGGATGCTTATTTCATAAATCATGAAATGGTTTGGGTTAAAAGGGATTTAAGATCACTGAGTTTCACCCCCTGCCATGGAAGGGATACCTTCACTGTCCCAGGTTACTCCATGTTCCATCCCACTGGGCCTTGGACACTTCCTGGCATTGCACAGAGAAACAGTGCAAGAGCCTTTTCCTGGCCTTGATCAGTAGGGCTTTTCCTTCCCAGAACTGGAAAATCTGATGTGCTTGTGCTCTGGAGATGGAGAGCCTGGACTCACCCCTTGATTGCTCTCTGGCCTAACAGATGAGTCTTGATTCCTCCCACAGGGGGAATTTTTCTCCTGAGACTGGTCAAAAACATTGCAGCCCAGCTGCAAAGCAGAAGCAGAAATTCGTGATGGCCCAGAGCTGCCCAGCTTCCAAAGAAACCTCATTTCCACTTTGTTGTTTCCAAAAGCTGCTCATAGCTCAGACTGATGGAGCCTTTAAAAAGGCAACCAGGGAAGCAACTTCTGCAGCCTGACACTGTGTCCTGCATTTCTTAGTGGGTCGAGAGTTGGTTTGTTTTCAAAGGAAGCATCTTTCTTGCTTCCATTTTATGTTTTCCAAACTTTTATTGTTAAATCTGGAATGGTAATGCTCCTAGTCTTTCCCCTTTACATTCCTCATTTGTTGTGGGCCTCCTAGATACAGGAGATTGTGTCTTTTTTCACTTTTCATTTAATTTATGTGGCTACCTTTTAAATAATCATCATGTTCTGAAATGTTGAAAGACTCATAAGGAAAGGGAAAATAAAGAGTAAAATTCAATAAACTTTGCATTTAGTCAGATGCTTCTTTGTATATTTTAGTAAACTGCAAACTGAAATGCTGGGGATTCACTGGTTTTCCATTGCAAACTAAAATGGGAGCAGGCATTACTTTGCATAGGATTGCAGAAAATGATAAGCTTTGGATTTAAACCTGCCTTGTGTTGCTTGAAAATGATACCGGTAGATGTTTACCTGCAGCTCTAATATGCTTTCCTTGCACAGTGTTAGGTTAGCAAACCTGGCTTGTAATGGTGGCAGAGAAAGCCACAGAAGCTGCTTCTGAGGGGAAGGCTCCTCCAGACTTGTACTATGTCCAGCAGAGGCAATCCCTAGAGGCTCTGATGATTGGCATATGGGGTGGCCCATTTAGAGAAGTTAGCAATGCCTCTGCGATGACATATTCAAGAAGGGAAAAAGGCGTGCAATTCCTCTTTCCCTTTCCCTGGAGAGATGGTGGGGGAGCCACTAGTCCCCTTCCCAAGGGGGGCTGCTGGGCCCTTTCCTGGCGGGGCTGCTGGGCCATGCCACTGGGGGCAATCCTGGCACCGCGAGTGGCCTTGAGGCTGAGGCCGGGAGTGGCCAAGGCCAGGAGCGGCTGCTGCCTTCGTGGTCCAGGAGAGGCCACACGGTTGGGACCGCACAGCCGGGGCGGTGCCACACGGCCGCTGCCATCGCAGCATGGCTCACAATGAACTGTCCTTGCTTAGCCGATTTTAGCCGGCCATGCTGCGGACAGAAGGGCAGACACGGCAGCAGCAACTTTTCCTTGTCGGTGCCTCACATGAGGAGAGAAGTTAAATGGAGCTGATGACCGGTGTGGTTTGTGCAGTGCTGCTGTGGACCACACGACTAGCAGCGAAGGGCATGGTGAGCAATTCCCCAATGCGGAGCTCGGACAGGAGTAACCTTTCAGGGCTCCAGATCTCTATAAAGTTTTCCAGTTGATAGAACTTGAAAACAAAAGAACCTACAGACACCAATTCTCTCCTGAGTCAGAGAAAAGAAAAAGATGAACACATAAAAGGAGAACAACATAGTGACACTAAGGTTGGTGCAAAAGAGGAAAGAGGAGGAGGAAGTGTGTCGGAACCCAGGACACCCCTCTGGGTGACCAGGATGGCTTGAGCCCCTGGCAGGGGGCTGATGAGCCCTGGCAGAAGGCCAAAAACACTTGGGGATTTGATCTTAGCCCCTGGGAGAAATTACCAACTTGTATGAAGAGTCACAGGTCACAAAAGTCTAAGTAGCATAGTAGTAGTAAGCACGGGGTGAAGGAAAAATTTTGGAACCATGTACAGGGGGGTTTAGAACCTTGTACAGGGGGGTTTGGGATTCTGTACGTGGGGGTCAGGGGGTCCAAGACGGAGGGATTTGGGCGTGCCCTGTTCTTCTTATTTCTTTTCCCTGGCATCCATGTCCAGGATGATGTTAGCACTCACAGACTGGTTTAGAGTAGAAAGTCACTGTCTAACATAGGTGATAGGTATTGCAACATAATTGTAAACGTAGAATACATAGTTTTTAGTATAAAAGATAGCACCAGCCCGAGAGGTGGAGAGTGTGTGCCTCAGACTGACCTGCCAGACAGGCTTGTGGCGGGCCGGAGAAAAAACATCTTAGACAAGCAACAATAAACGAACTTGAGAACCACAAATGAACAACTCCGACTCTTTCTTCGACCATCGGGCTGGCTCGGGGTCATCCCGACGATAGGGAACCCGAGAGAAGTGCTCCGAGCATTAGAGCTGAGATTCTTCTGCAAGGCATAGGGAGGACTATAGTACAACAAACTGTTTCCTTATAATTCATGAAATGCATGGGGCTGATGCAGAATTCACCCACATCCCATGAGAAAAGGGCGCTCGTGCTGGAACATGTGGATGCTGAGAAGCTGTGATTGGGTGAGAGGCTTGAACAGAGAGAAGGAAATGAAGTATTTCTGTGGCTGCAGCCAGATTTGCTAAGGAGAAGTTTGCATTTGGCTGGCATAAAAAAAAGGCAGCTTGAACACTTGAGACACCCCTAAAGAAGGGATGTGTGGGCAGAACCTGTTCTTACCTCACTGGGTGAGTGAATCCATGGCCTTCTCCATGGAAAGAGCTCCTTGTCCATGGAGTCCATCTGACCCAAATCGAGGGTGAGGCCTCAGTGTGAGGCCTCACTTGTAACCCCTGACCTGAGAGGGAACTTTCTCCCATTTCTGATGTTGTCACCTGCCCCAGAGCCTCTTTGGGCACTGACAGCCCTGGGCAAGTGTCACATGAAAATTGATGGGGTAAAGGAAATGTGGGTTCTTTACCTTCCTGGGGGTGGAGAAGGTGGTGTGGGGCTTCCTATTCTTCTCCATCCTCTGCCTGGCGGATCCCTGGATTCTCTTTGGGGTCATCCTCATGATCTGTGGCTCTGGAGTGAAGACCCCTCAGTTGTGGCTTCAGGTGCAGGGTTTCCTCGTGGGCCAAGGAAAGTGTGAAGCCCTCGAAGTAATTCACCTGGAAATCCCCTGGTGGGAAGAGATTCCAGCTCTCACTGCTTGTTGCTCAACTGCCAGGTCTGCAGCAGCAGCAGCAGCAGGTGTGACCTGGGCTGAGTGGAAATCAGGGATACTGATGACCCCAGGGCTCAGGCATCAGCAAACATTGCTGCTCTGTGCATCAGGGGCTTATCAAACACCACACAGGGCACCTGAGCCTGCACTTGCATCTGGAGGTCGTGGGACCTGTGTTCCCTGGGAAAAAGCTCTGTCGTGCCTAGAGTGGCAGAGAAAATGGGAGTGTGGCTCCAGAGGCAGCTTCAGGAGAGGCCAGGACTCAAGGAATCCTGGCAGTGCATTTCTGTGCCCCAGTCACTCTGGGGTAGCATCTCTTTCCTTGTGTCAGCAAACCAAGGAAGTAAGGGAAGCACCCAACCTACCTGTCCGCAATTCCAGTCACTTACTGAGTCTTTTTAGGAAGGAGATTGTGTCCTGGTAGCCCTCGATATAAAAGCGGTCCATGACCTGTGGGGGGAAGTGGCATTCAGGGCAGCTGTGCTGCTGCAGGGGGCTCATGGCTCTGGCTACCTGGAGGAGCTGCTCACCTGATGCAGGGGAGGCCGAAAAACATACAATAAGCGGCAGATGTTCATTTTTGAGAACTGGAAGATACAGTCAGAGAGCTGGAAGGTCAGGAAGGCAGCGGGGCAATCCTTGGGGCAGATGTCGTATTCGCCGGCGAAGGCAGAGATGGTGATGGTGGTGCGGGACACAAAGTCGGCTCTCCACATGGCCAGCTCCCCGTCCAGGTAGCGCTGGGAGACAGAACAGGGAGCCCTGAGCCTTCCCCTCGCAGGGAGAGCAGTGCTGTTCACACAGGCAAACGTGGGCCTTGTTCCCCAGCCAGGCCCACACCAGACTGAGGTTCTGGGGTCCCGCAGATCCCCTTCCAGGGAACTGCCCCACCTGCTGCTCCTGGGCACCAGGTCCACACCTGCCCTCCTCCCTTCCCCCTAAAAACCTACAGCAATGAAACTGGGTGGAAAGTGCAGCAGAAAGGAGCTGAGGAAGGGACAGGGGCAATGGACAATCCAGTGAGAAGCTCAGTCCTGTCTGCAGTGAGGTCCGATTTTGGGGTCTTTGTCTTCTCCCTGCAGACACTGGGGGAACACAGCCTTGAGCTCCGTTGGTGGCAAATTCAGGTAGAAACATCCTTAATGCCACCGCTGGACAAAGGACAGAGGCTGGAGGGGCCCTGGGCCTGAGCTGTGACAGGGTCTCCAGGCCACAAAGCTACTCACCACCCCACGGAACGTTGGAGGGAAAAACCCAAAATACAGCGGGAGGAAGCAGCTGCACGTCACAGCCTGTGGGTGAAATGGGAAGGATAGAGGTGAGCAAAGAGCCGTGGAAACTGTTGCCTTTGGGAGGGGTGACTCATCTGTGAGTGCCAAAACAGGGTACCCCAGCTGGGGTATTTGGCATCACTGACTAATGGGGACCAGATCTTGTCTCATACCCACAGCCAAGGCAGAGAATGAACACATAAAAGGAGAACAACATGGTGACACTAAGGTTGGTGCAAAAGAGGAAAGAGGAGGAGGAAGTGTGTCGGAACCCAGGACACCCCTCTGGGTGACCAGGATGGCTTGAGCCCCTGGCAGGGGGCTGATGAGCCCTGGCAGAAGGCCAAAACCACTTGGGGATTTGATCTTAGCCCCTGGGAGAAATTACCAACTTGTATGAAGAGTCACAGGTCACAAAAGTCTAAGTAGCATAGTAGTAGTAAGCACGGGGTGAAGGAAAAATTTTGGAACCATGTACAGGGGGGTTTAGAACCTTGTACAGGGGGTTTGGGATTCTGTACGTGGGGGTCAGGGGGTCCAAGACGGAGGGATTTGGGCGTGCCCTGTTCTTCTTATTTCTTTTCCCTGGCATCCATGTCCAGGATGATGTTAGCACTCACAGACTGGTTTAGAGTAGAAAGTCACTGTCTAACATAGGTGATAGGTATTGCAACATAATTGTAAACGTAGAATACATAGTTTTTAGTATAAAAGATAGCACCAGCCCGAGAGGTGGAGAGTGTGTGCCTCAGACTGACCTGCCAGACACTTAGCCCCTGGGAGAAATTACCAACTTGTATGAAGAGTCACAGGTCACAAAAGTCTAAGTAGCATAGTAGTAGTAAGCACGGGGTGAAGGAAAAATTTTGGAACCATGTACAGGGGGGTTTAGAACCTTGTACAGGGGGTTTGGGATTCTGTACGTGGGGGTCAGGGGGTCCAAGACGGAGGGATTTGGGCGTGCCCTGTTCTTCTTATTTCTTTTCCCTGGCATCCATGTCCAGGATGATGTTAGCACTCACAGACTGGTTTAGAGTAGAAAGTCACTGTCTAACATAGGTGATAGGTATTGCAACATAATTGTAAACGTAGAATACATAGTTTTTAGTATAAAAGATAGCACCAGCCCGAGAGGTGGAGAGTGTGTGCCTCAGACTGACCTGCCAGACAGGCTTGTGGCGGGCCGGAGAAAAAACATCTTAGACAAGCAACAATAAACGAACTTGAGAACCACAAATGAACAACTCCGACTCTTTCTTCGACCATCGGGCTGGCTCGGGGTCATCCCGACGATAGGGAACCCGAGAGAAGTGCTCCGAGCATTAGAGCTGAGATTCTTCTGCAAGGCATAGGGAGGACTATAGTACAACAAACTGTTTCCTTATAATTCATGAAATGCATGGGGCTGATGCAGAATTCACCCACATCCCATGAGAAAAGGGCGCTCGTGCTGGAACATGTGGATGCTGAGAAGCTGTGATTGGGTGAGAGGCTTGAACAGAGAGAAGGAAATGAAGTATTTCTGTGGCTGCAGCCAGATTTGCTAAGGAGAAGTTTGCATTTGGCTGGCATAAAAAAAAGGCAGCTTGAACACTTGAGACACCCCTAAAGAAGGGATGTGTGGGCAGAACCTGTTCTTGCCTCACTGGGTGAGTGAATCCATGGCCTTCTCCATGGAAAGAGCTCCTTGTCCATGGAGTCCATCTGACCCAAATCGAGGGTGAGGCCCTTCTCTTTCCAACCAAACAAACTCTCCCAGTCTTATATGCATGCCTTTGTTTGGCATAAATCTCTGAGCCAAAGGTCCAGTGAAACAGCAGCAGTGGGCAGAAGTGGATGATGTGATGTCCTAATGCTCATTAAAATAAGATTACTGCAATGCAGGGTGCCTGAGGTGAGCACTGGCAGCCCCAGGCGATGGGGACAGCCACATGTCACACTGATGTGTTGGGGGAGCAGCCCAGGGGTCTGGTGTGCCCCAGGACTGAGTCTTTGGGAGGGAGAAGCTGCTTCCCAAAGTGCTGAACTGCTTCAGTGATACCCTGGAGTTCCAGCACAAAATTCCAGCACAAACTCTCTTGCCCCATTTGCAACAGGTTGCCAAACCCCATCACAGGGATTGGAGAAGGTGATTGGGTTACTAAAGAAATCACAACCCAAGTAGTTTTCCTTGTTTCACAATTTCAGGGCCTGAGTTTGCTTACAGAAGGGTAAAAATACAGAGTCCAGGTAAGAACTCATGGTTTCACCTGCCTCCTACATGGCTGAGGTAACAGTAGAGCAACCAGTCAGTAAAAAGGAAAGAAGGGGGAAAAAGGCTGACGAATGCAGGGATTTATTGGTTATCCATTCAGAAATGCAAAACCTTCTTAGTATTCCAGCTGGGTGAGCCATTGGGAGGCTGCTGGTGGGAAAAGCAGTGCTGAGAGCTGGGCAAGGCAGAGGCAAGTGGCCAGCACAGACAACAGCAACTTGGCCACCCCTCTTCTGATATACACAGAAATCTGTCCTACATCTTCAGGCAAAATGCTTCCAAAGCCACCAGGAGATGCTTCTCTGCCTCTGGCTGTGTGCCGGGGCAGTGCTGGAGGGATTTGGATGCAGCCCTGATCTCTGGGAGGGGGCTACAAAACAGCCCTGAGGATGACAGAGCAGCTGTGCTGGACATGCTGGGGCTGGCAGGGCTGTGGGCTCCACTAACCCCAAAGCATCAGCCCAGGGTTAATCCAGCCCCAATTCCACATGGGAGCAGTGTCTGCCACCACCCAGGAGCCAAGGCACTGAGCTCCTTGCACACACCTTGCAGGTCCTGCTGCTGAGCAGCAAAATAAAACTGAAGACTCAAGACAAGAGGGATAAATAGATTCCATGCCTAATCAAGAGGACAAATGCAGTGGAAAGAATTCCCCATCTATTCTTCAGTGCAAGGATCCCCTAAGAATTGACTGCAAAGAGAAGAGTCAACTTCAGAAGCAGCTTCTAGTGCAGGAGGGAAGTGGCATTTGGGAATGCATGGGTGAGGCACACAAAGCTCTTGAGCCTGAGGAAAACCTTTATGCCCACTTGCCTGGCTTGGGGAAAATACCAGCACCAGTCCTGTAGAAGCACCAGCTTCCCAGTGCTTCAAGCCTTGGGTTCAAACCTCCTGCCCTCAGTCAGCAGTGAAAGAGGGAACTAGAAATGTGACCCATTATTATTGCACTGCTTTCCAAATACAGCTGGAGAGCTGGAGAGCTGGAGAGCTCTGGCACGTCAATCCCAAACCAAACCCATGGGTCACGCCACACAGGCCATGTTTTACTCTCAATTGCACCTCTGTTCAATCCCTTTGTTTTACCTTCTTACCCAATCTTGCAGCACCAAGAAGTAAACAGTGTTTATCATGGAAAAGCAGAGGGAAGCCAAGAGTGCACCTGCTTATTCCTCCTAGCAGGTAGTGCCACGTCTCCCTGGCTTTCAAAGCCTTGGACTGTCCCTGGTGTCTCCCAAAAGGAGGAAGGACTTAGAAGAAAATACAGTTGGGTGCAGTTTGTGTCAGAGTGAGGTAGCCAGGGCTCCAGAAAAGGTGGGGCTTGGAAAGAAGCAATGCAGGTGACCTGAGTAGGAGTGACCCAGGTGACATAAACAGTGATTGGGAAATGCTGCTGTGGAAATGCAAAGGTGTTTCTTGGCCCCTCTGTGCCCTGCCCCAGTGTGGGACACAGGCTGTGTGTGTCCCTGAGTGATGCCCTGTGTTTTAAGTCTGTTGTTTTACCAGGGCAAACACCCTCGTGGAATTTGGCATTTCCCCATTTCCCCATCACTGGGTCAGAAAGCACTGTGAGCCCAGGGACCCTGCTCATCTGTCCCTCTTGTCTTCTTCCTGGCTTTGGGGACAAAGCCAAACTTGTCCTTGGGCCATCCAGCGTGGGCCACTTTGGAGCTCCATTTGGCAACTGAAAGAAAGGATCCTGTGTGCCTGACAATGCAGGGCAATAGCTCAAATAGGATCTTCCTCCTATGGGATTCAAATGAAGCAGGAGCCACCTCAGCTGCTCTGCCAGGACGCAGCAGGGACAGGCTGGCACCTGCCAGGAGGTCCTCTCACCTCCCCAGGGTGGGGATATTTATCCTCTCCTGCACCTGAGAAAAACAGGCAAAGCCATGTCCTAGATGTTTTTACACACAGCCACAGCTTTGTTCCCCTTAGACAGTGTCTAGTGCTCAAAATGCACCTCCCTGGATGAAGGAGCTTTTGCTGGCCAGGGTTCAGGGCAAAAGGCAGCTGTCAGGAGGGGCCAAGCTCATTCAAGGAATGAGCTTGCACAGGGCCCTCTCCAAAATGTCCTGCTCCAAACATTCTTGTAGCAGTTCTCAGCATTGATCTAAAAGCCCCAGGACAACTGAAAAGGTCCCTGCAGACCAGGAAGAATTTGGAACCCTGACACCGGTGATGCAAAAAGACACCTGGAAAAAGGCACTTAATGACTGCAAGGTGCTGAAGTGGGGAGGGCTTGTGGATGCCAGGAAAGCAAAGCTCCTGGGAGATTTCCAGCACAGGGGCAGAATATCCCTCTCAGAGTGAGCAGGGATTGCCTTAGGTTGTATCCTCTGTCACAGTTCCTGGAACAAAAGGGTGCTTTGGCTTCAGTTTCCATCAGCAGCACTGTGCCAACACCAAAGGATTCACCAGTCCTGCTGCCCCACACACCAGCCTACCCTCAGTGCCTCCTGCTCCCGTGGATAAATGGAAACACCCTGTGATGCTGCAGGGTCCAAAACAGGGAATCTGACCATTCCCTACAGCGACAGCAGGGGGAGGAAAAAGGGCTGAGGGGCAGAAAGCCACCAATGCAGAAAGCCAAAAGAGCAGTTCTGTTTTGGGTTGAAATCTTCCATGTAAGAGTCTAATGTTAGCAAAAACCAGTTTGTGTTTCTCACCTTCATGAAAGCTGAGTTTTATTATTTGTGTCTAAACAGTCTGTGATTAATCAAGGAGTTTCCATGGCACCAGGGGTCAAATCACGTGACCTTGTCCTGCAGAATAAAGGAGTGGCTCTGGCAGGGGTCTGAACTTGCCCACACTGGGGCCTTGCTCACCTGTGTGTGCTCACCTGGGCTCCTCAGTTGCCTCTTGGCTGGTCCATGTTTCCTCACATTCCAGTGGCTGCCTCCACAGCAGGAAGGGCTGTCACTGGTCCAGGGAGCACATTCCCACCCTTGCCTTCCCACCAGGAGACAGATTTTAGCAGAGCTGACAACATGAGCAACGTTTTTGCCGCTGATGTCCCTGACAACCTTTTGTCTAAATAGGAAAGGAAAGAGTGGGAATGATCCACCCTGGACTTTGCCTCACTAATTGGTATTTCTGTGGCTTTGGCAGCTCCCAGAACATGCCCCAACACACTTATCTTTCCTTCTGCCAGGAGCGTGGTACAGGAACCTCCAGCCTATCCTGCGCTCAGCATTAAGGAGAGAAACCTTTTCCCTGTTCCCATGACAAACACCTCATCTGGGGACATGCGGTGGTGATGTCACTGCCCAGGGCAGCTGCGTGATGAAACGGTGACTTCAGCACGGTGACTTCACCCTGCTCTGGAGCAGTGCCTGGTGCTCCCAGCCAAGGGCAGGGCTCCGCAGGACAGACCTTCCTGCTCAGCTGCACCCCCGGGCAGAGAGCACCAGGAAATGTTGGAGCAGATCACCTCCAGCTGGAAGGAGTTCTGGCAGGCACTGCTTCGTTTCAGGCCAGAAGAGATTCCTTAGCCTTGCCCGACTCTTAGGATCACCCTGTAATACCACTAAGACATTTCAGATGTAGAGAATGGTTTGGCCTGGAAGAAACTTTAAACTATATCCAGTTCCACCCCTGCCATGGCAGGGATACCTTCACTATCCCAGATTGCTCCAAATCCTGTCCAACCTGGCCTTGAAATAAGAAACACACCAGAGACAAGCAGGAGCCCTGTGGGATACAGGCACAGCTGGCTGCTGGGTCAAAGGAAAAAGCTCAGCTATACCCAAGTCACAGCCTGCGAGTCTCTGGTGCAGGGGCTGCTGCTCAGCAGCAGGAGGATGATGCTTCTACAGAATTGTGGAATCATCAAATCATGGAATGGTTTGGGCTGGAAGGGACCTTAAAACTCATCTCATTCCACCTCCTGCCAGGGGGAAGGTCACCTTCCACTAGATCAGGTTCCTTCAAGCCCTGTCCAGCCTGGTCTTGATCCAGGTGCTCTCTGGGGAAATCTCTATTCCCTGGATTAATCGCCATTCCCTGGATTAACCCCTTTTTCCTGGGTTCAGGTACGCCCGGTTAGGGCCCGCATCTCGCACTGCTCTGAGGGCTCGGCCGTTCCCGCCCCCCGTTGCTCTGAGGGCTCGGCCGTCCCCATTTCCAGGGCTGTGAGGGCTTGGCCATTCCCGCCTCCGTTGCTCTGAGAGTTCGGCCGTTCCCGATCCCAAGGCTGTGAGGGCTCGGCCGTCCCCATTTCCAGGGCTCTGAGGGCTCGGCCATTCCCGCCTCTGTTGCTCTGAGAGTTCGGCCGTTCCCGCTCCCGTTGCTCTGAGGGCTCGGCCGTTCCTGATCCCAAGGCTCTGAGGGCTAGGCCGTCCCCATTTCCAGGGCTGTGATGGCTCAGCCGTCCCCATTTCCAGGGCTGTGAGGGCTTGGCCGTTTCCGCCCCCGTTGCTCTGAGGGCTCGGCCGTTCCCAATCCCAGGGTTGAGGGCTCGGCCATCCCCGTTTCCAGGGCTGTGATGGCTCAGCCGTTCCCACCCCCGTTGTTCTGAGGGCTTGGCCGTTCCCGTTGCTCTGAGGGCTCGGCCATTCCTGTGTCTCTGAGGGCTCCGCTGTTCCTCCTGCCTGCATTCCTGCCCTTTGCCAACTTGGCAGCCACGGCAAGCGTCAGCCCTGCACATTCGTCATGGGAGCCTTTAGAAACTCAGGTAAGGCTTCTTAATTTGTAGCGATTGCTATTAATAAAGATTTTTTTTTTGCATGATGTTACAATCTCTCTGCACAGCCCGGACCATGTCTGACGCAGATGATGAAGCTGGGCCTGTTGTCACAAACACCCACTGAGTGCTGGTGCTCCCAAATCATGGAAGATTTAGAGAATCCCAGACAGGTTTGGGTGGGAAGGGGCCTTAAAGCTCATCTCCTTCCACTTCCTGCCATAGGGTGAGGATAAGGAGGTGTTTGAGCAGATCACCGTCAGCTAGAAGTTGTTTGGGCAGGTAGAACTGAATTTCAGCTGAGAAGAAATTCCTTAGCCTGTGTGGACCCTTAGGATCACACTGTTATACCAGAAAGAGACTTGAAAAGTAGACCACAGAATCCCAGAATGGTTTGGCTTGGAAGGGACCTTAAAGCTCATCACATTCCACCCCCTGCCGTGGAAGGGACACCTTCACTATCCCAGGTTACTCCAAGCCCTGTCCAGCCTGGCCTTGGACACTTCCAGGGATCCAGGGGCAGCCACAGCTGCTCTGAGCACCCTGTGCCATGGCCTGCCTACCCTTCCAATATCGCACCTATCCTGGCCCTCTGGCAGTGGGCAGCCACCGACCCTTGTCCTGTCCCTGCAGTTCCTGATGAGGGGTCCCTCTCCAGCTTCCCTGTAGCCCCTTCAGCTCCTTGAAGGGAGGTCTCCACACAACCTTCTCTTCTCCTGGCTGAACAGCTACACTTTCTCAGCCTGTCTCCATAGGAGAGGTACTCAAGTCCCCTTGTAACTTTCTATGGCCCATTTGGATGGATCCTGTTTGCATTGAATCCTGTCTTCCATCCGTCCTGGATGGATTTACACCTCTCAAGCACTGCAGCCAAAGGCAGGCTGCTCAAATCCAGCTGTTCCTGCCACAGGGCAAAGTGGAAGGCTCAGAGACACTCAGGCCTCCCCAGGCAGGAACTATGAGCTCATCATTTGCTTTTGCACCTCTGCTCCCTCCCACTTATCCAACAGCTCCTTCTCCAGGCTGCTGCAAGCACCATCCCCACCTCCAGGCAGGATATTACCATCTCAGTCAGCCCGAGGCAGTTACCCTATTGAAATGGGCATTAAAATCGCCCAAAGAAAATTCTCCTCCAGGAATTGGACTTCCAAATCCATTAAATGCACCTGCAAACCTCAGCCACAAACAGGAGCACAGTTTGAACTGCCCAGTGTATGTCACCTGCCCCATGTGGTGCTTGATCATAAACAATTGTAAAACTTTGAGAACTTTAAGAAAAATCAATCTGCAAGGAACCCCCAAATGAAAATGGTGTCAGCACAGAATCCTCCTGCTCCAAACCTGCAGGAATGAGCAAGAAATAAGTCTTTAACAATTCAGTATTCCAGTCAGCTGGGTTTTGCTTTATTAAGCCCTCATCTTTTCAAGCAAGCAGAGCTGGTGCTGCCTCCTCTTGGAGACATGAGCATGGAGGTAAAGGCAAGGGAGGCTTTGCCAGAGGCAGTGGATAGAGGCAAAGTTTGGTATTGATTGGAATCATCTTGTGCAGGAGCTTGTTTCAGCCCAAGGACGCAAAGGGGGAAGCCCAGCTGCAGCCAGTGGGGATAGAAGCAGGCTGGAATGCCTCCTCTAGGGGTGGATCATGGCAATCATCTGGGAGCTGTGGCCCTGCCTGTGCTGTGTCATTGCTGGCACAGTCCATGTGCTCCTCGGGGCAGGTCAGGCTCAGCCTTCAGGCTGGGTTCCAAGTTGCTCTTTGCCTCTTTAAAGCAGAAACTGGGGCCAAAGGCAGCGGTGGGCTCAGAAATGCTCTTCTGTGGCCGACCGGGCCCTAAAGGGAATAAAACCAGGCTGGTCAGTCTGACAGGCACCTCTGGCAGTTCCTGTGGGACAAGGTGGATTCAAGTGCCTGGTCAGAGCTGCTTCCCTTCCTCCTGCTGTCTAAAGGGCAGCTGGTTTTGGGATCCTGAAAATATTAGCCCTGTACATCTGTCCTGTGGCTTGTCTCATTCTGCTTCAAACTCCAGCAGAAATGTGAAGCCTGAGGTGGCTGGGATGAGAGTGTGGAGACAAGCCAAGACAGCAGAGCTCCCTCTGGAGCTGGATCCCACTGCAGGTGTAGAGGGAAGAGTGCTTGAGTCTGATGCATGAAACTGAGCCCAACAAAGCCAAGGATGTGCTCAGTCCTGCCTGTGGCTCTGGCTGTTGGCTGCAGGTGCTTTATGCCAGACTCTGTTTCCAGTCTGGGCACTAAGGAGGGTGCAATTCCTTGTGCAGTTGTCCTGCTGGGCACACGGAGAAGTGGCAAGTGCTTGTGGATAACCTGCTAGTGCAGCCTGAGCCTCGTGGGATTGCAGGCTGCGGACACTTGTCCAAGAAATCAAGTACAAGTTGTTCCCAAGTTTATCCCTCTGCTGCTTTGGTGGCATCACTGATGTTCTGGCATTGCACAGAGAAACAGTGCAAGAGCCTTTTCCTGGCCTTGATCAGTAGGGCTTTTCCTTCCCAGAGCTGGAAAATCTGATGTGCTTGTGCTCTGGAGATGGAGAGCCTGGACTCACCCCTTGATTGCTCTCTGGCCTAACAGATGAGTCTTGATTCCTCCCACAGGGGGAATTTTTCTCCTGAGACTGGTCAAAAAAACGTTGCAGCCCAGCTGCAAAGCAGAAGCAGAAATTCGTGATGGCCCAGAGCTGCCCAGCTTCCAAAGAAACCTCATTTCCACTTTGTTGTTTCCAAAAGCTGCTCATAGCTCAGACTGATGGAGCCTTTAAAAAGGCAACCAGGGAAGCAACTTCTGCAGCCTGACACTGTGTCCTGCATTTCTTAGTGGGTCGAGAGTTGGTTTGTTTTCAAAGGAAGCATCTTTCTTGCTTCCATTTTATGTTTTCCAAACTTTTATTGTTAAATCTGGAATGGTAATGCTCCTAGTCTTTCCCCTTTACATTCCTCATTTGTTGTGGGCCTCCTAGATACAGGAGATTGTGTCTTTTTTCACTTTTCATTTAATTTATGTGGCTACCTTTTAAATAATCGTCATGTTGAAAAAGCTGAGTAATTTGCCGTAAATTGTGAAATGTTGGAAGGCTCATAAGGAAAGAGAAAGAGTAAAATAGAAATAAATATTACATTTAATCAGATGCTTCTTTGTATTTTTTTACTAGCAACTAATAGCAAACTGAAATGTTGAGGATTCAGTCATTTTCCATTTAAATCTAAAAAGTGACTGGGCATTATTTTGAATATGAATGCAGAAAATGGCAAGTTTTGAATTTAAATCTGCTTTTGTTGCGTGAAAATTATACAGCAACAAGTTTACCTGCTATACTAGTATACTTTCCTTGCATAGTATTAGTATTTCTGTGGCTGCACTCAGAGTTCCTAAGGAGAAGTTTGTGATTGGCTGGTGCAGCAAAACAGCTTGAACCCTTGAGACACCCCTAAAGAAGGGATGTGTGGGCAGAACCTGTTCTTGCCTCACTGGGTGAGTGAATCCATGGCCTTCTCCATGGAAAGAGCTCTCTGTCCATGGAGTCCTTCTGACTCACCAAGGAAGTCCTCGGTGCTGACCCAAATCGAAGGTGAGGGCTCAGTGTGAGGCTTCAGTGTGAGGCCTCACTTGTAACCCCTGACCTGAGAGGGAACTTTCTCCCATTTCTGATGTTGTCACCTGCCCCAGAGCCTCTTTGGGCACTGACAGCCCTGGGCAAGTGTCACATGAAAATTGATGGGGTAAAGGAAATGTGGGTTCTTTACCTTCCTGGGGGTGGAGAAGGTGGTGTGGGGCTTCCTATTCTTCTCCATCCTCTGCCTGGCAGATCCCTGGATTCTCTTTGGTGTCATCCTCATGATCTGTGGCTCTGGAGTGAAGACCCCTCAGTTGTGGCTTCAGGTGCAGGGTTTCCTCGTGGGCCAAGGAAAGTGTGAAGCCCTCGAAGTAATTCACCTGGAAATCCCCTGGTGGGAAGAGATTCCAGCTCTCACTGCTTGTTGCTCAACTGCCAGGTCTGCAGCAGCAGCAGCAGCAGCAGGTGTGACCTGGGCTGAGTGGAAATCAGGGATACTGATGACCCCAGGGCTCAGGCATCAGCAAACATTGCTGCTCTGTGCATCAGGGGCTTATCAAACACCACACAGGGCACCTGAGCCTGCACTTGCATCTGGAGGTCGTGGGACCTGTGTTCCCTGGGAAAAAGCTCTGTCGTGCCTAGAGTGGCAGAGAAAATGGGAGTGTGGCTCCAGAGGCAGCTTCAGGAGAGGCCAGGACTCAAGGAATCCTGGCAGTGCATTTCTGTGCCCCAGTCACTCTGGGGTAGCATCTCTTTCCTTGTGTCAGCAAACCAAGGAAGTAAGGGAAGCACCCAACCTACCTGTCCGCAATTCCAGTCACTTACTGAGTCTTTTTAGGAAGGAGATTGTGTCCTGGTAGCCCTCGATATAAAAGCGGTCCATGACCTGTGGGGGGAAGTGGCATTCAGGGCAGCTGTGCTGCTGCAGGGGGCTCATGGCTCTGGCTACCTGGAGGAGCTGCTCACCTGACGTGTGGGAATCTGAAAAATGTGCTGTAAGCGGCAGATGTTCATTTTTGAGATCTGTAATATACAGTCAGAGAGCTGGAAGGTCAGGAAGGCAGCGGGGCAATCCTTGGGGCAGATGTCGTATTCGCCGGCGAAGGCAGAGATGGTGATGGTGGTGCGGGACACAAAGTCGGCTCTCCACATGGCCAGCTCCCCGTCCAGGTAGCGCTGGGAGACAGAACAGGGAGCCCTGAGCCTTCCCCTCGCAGGGAGAGCAGTGCTGTTCACACAGGCAAACGTGGGCCTTGTTCCCCAGCCAGGCCCACACCAGACTGAGGTTCTGGGGTCCCGCAGATCCCCTTCCAGGGAACTGCCCCACCTGCTGCTCCTGGGCACCAGGTCCACACCTGCCCTCCTCTGTAAGAGTCTAAGTGCCCATCCTCCAGGGACCAGCCCGCAGAGAGAGGTTTTCAAGCGACTGAGGATATACTCCATTAGCTCATCTGAAGCAAAGCAAGCAAAGCAAAGCAATCATTCTATATCCCTTATATTGTTATTTATGTACTTTCTGAGGTAGACTTCCACCTGAGTAAGGGGTATTTTACTTGGCTGTTAAATGCTCATTTAGAGGCATTGTTTTCATTATGGCTGAAGCTCCAATATGTGAACCCAGCTTTTCAAAGGACTTCCAATATTGCAGGAGGCAGAAGTATTTTGTTTTCCCATTTCTTCCCATTTTCTGCACAATGTGTCTTAAGATTTGTTGGACATATGGGAGAAAATGGACAGGAATCCTTTGTATAATATTTAGTCTTGTTAGCTCTGCATCTATCCCCTGCTAATGTGTTCTCTTTCTCCTCATTTTTTTGAGAATCAGCCAACAGTCCCTAATGCCTTATTTCAGAGAGCACCTATCTTTCTGTTATTAAATTTGCTTGCTTTCTATTCCAGTTAATAAGATGCAATGGCTCTCTTCCATGTGCTGCTTAATTTTCCCATGATGTTCATTATTCAAGAAGCCAATAAAGTAAAAATCTGAGTAATTAACCATTATTAATTAAACATAAATCTTTTGCAACTCCAAATATTTCCAGATATTTCATCTCTTTATACAGAAAATATACAGAAATCTGTAGCCCTTACCCACATCACATCCGCACAATCCGACTGTAGCTATAATAGATCCTGAAGATCCTCCATAGATCCTGTATGCAGATTTCATTATGTCAGGAGACAAGTCCTGCAAAGCAGATAACACTCCAGCTTGGTATACAATCATGAAACTACATCCTCTAAAGAGAATAGAGTAAGGTCTTCCCTCTTTT